>NC_143145.1:75059780-75362810 GCF_059928025.1 Delphinapterus leucas | reverse complement strand
TTATCAAATTAAAATGTAGGACACTAAGTTAAATTTGAATTTCAGATAGACAATGAATAAATTTTTAGTATAAGTTTGTCTCGTACAATATTGGGGACATACTTATACTAACAATTATTTATTGTTCATTTAAAGTTTAAATTTAATTGGGCATTCTGTATTTTATCTGAGAATCCTACCCCTTTGTGCTAGAAAGATGAACTTGTTACTTCTTAAAATATTCAACCACAGATATTGCAAGCTAGTACAGGCCATATAGAAATTTCGCTTCAGTAACAAGGCGTTTAGAGATGACTTAAGCTATCAACTCTCCACTCCCAACAAATCCCCTGCCATTTGGGTCTTGGATGTTGCCAGAGAGAGCTGGGCGATATCCCTTTCCCATAAGTTAGATTTAGTGAATTACATTGTGTGGAGGAGCCTATTGGGTGTACAAAAATTTTAGATCTTGATTTAGAACTTCATTAGCCCCATAGAAAGTTTACTTTTTAAAAAAAATGATTGGCTGGGGTGGCCCAGCCCATCCGATTGGGTTGCAGAAAAATACAATTGAGCCCCTGACAGGAAACTCACCACCGTCAATACTGATGGAAGCTGGCCTGAAGATCTAACTCCACCAACAAAGCCAAGTTGCAAAAGGGGGATGGATACAGGTTCTGGCTTGTCTTGGACTGTGTGAATTCTCAGGATCTTCACTAGTGAGAGCAAGGGATAAATTTAGAATAGCTCCCTACTGGGGCTTCAGCTGGGTGCTCAGCTGTTGCCACTAACAGCCAACTGACGGTGCTAATGGCAACTCAAGACCTGTAGGTTAACTGATGGGAGGCTGGTCTAGAATTCTCACGCTTTCTTCCCATGCCCAACTTTGTGCCCCTGTGCTCATCCCCGCTTCTTATTTTCATTGAGAGGATTTGGAAAGGAGTTACAGATGAGGAATACAACCAAACCACATCTGCATCACATCTGAATTGTGTGGCTAAACTAGTGATGTAGAGGCTGATACTGATTCAGAGTTACAGCCAGTGAATGAACTGTCCACGTTTCCAGGAACTGTCGACGCCCTCTACCTCTGTGTGTGACTTGTGGATGATTTGTGTGCCTCTTGCCAATAGAGTTCATAAACTAAAGATTAATGAGAGGAAAAGGCAGCCCATTGGGGGCCAAAAATTAGTAAAGCAAGAAGGTCTTTTGCTTTGGGGAGCTGGAATAACCAGGAGGATTCATCATTGTTTCAGCTGACTTTGGTGTCTAGCCAAGCCAGAGGCCTGACTGCAAGCATAGTTGGCTCCATCTCCCCCCTCTGCCAACCTCGGTGTCCCAGCAATCCTACCACCACTGCACAAGTTGTTGCCAGACTGAAAAACAATAGTAGTTCTCCTTCTTCCTCCTCTTTTGCTATTTTTAGAGAAATCTGAATAACAACCTATTCCCCTCATTTATTATTCTTGATGAATAGTAAATTATTCTAATAGCATTGACTGTTCTATTCATTTATTATTTGAGGATGATTAGAAGTGAATAGCTATTATAAAGCCTCACCAGTTCCAAAAATTAGACTTTAGAATTTTGTGTTTCCTTTGGCTCTGAGTAATTATCTGTAATTCTGTCACACTCACACTTTCTTCTTTCCCAGTCATGGTCCGTTTTGACTCCAGAATTATGATACCCAGTACTTAAACGTTCATCTAGAGAGGTGATGAATGAGCCTCTGAAATGTGATCTCCTCCAGACATACAGGGTTTTAAAATTATGTTTAGTTTCAATAAGGCTTTATAGCTTCCTCCCAACTGTATTATTTAAGGGTAGAGAATACTGAGTAAGACATGGCTTGCAGATGACAACAGAGGTACATGCCAGGATAAATCACACTGCTATTTACAGAACAGACTGAGGTTCTAACATGAGGGTAAAAGAAGATGTAGGGTGAAACAATTATTTTTTTATAATGAGACTCGTTAGAGAACCCTCAAATCTGGGCATTTGAGGCCTTGACCTACCTCCTCAGCCTTATCTCCCTCATCACGTTCCAAACATTAGAAGTCAATAGAGAATTTAATTTGGAAATTAGAAAATACTTTGACATGAACAAAATTAAAATACAATATACCAAAATGTATGGAATGCAGTGAAAGCAGTACAAAAGAGAAATTTACAGCTGTAAACATGAACATTAAAAAAGAAGAAAGATCTCAAATCGATAACCTAAACTACTTCAAGAAACCATGAAAAAGGAAAACTAAACACAAAGCAAGAGGAGGAAAGGAAATATAAAGATTAGAGCAGGGAGAAATAAAATAGAGAATAAAAAACAATAAAGAAAATCAACCAAACCAAAAGTTGATCCTTTGAAGACATCAGCTGAATTGACAAATCTTTAGTTAGACTGAGAAGAATAAAAAAGAGAAGATTCAAATTACTGAAATCAGGAATAAAAGCAGGACATCACAACTGACCTTACAAAAAGTAAAAAAGATTATTAGAGTATGCTGTAAACTATTTTTAACCAACATTTAGATATCCTAAATAAAATGGACAAATCCCTAGCAACACACAAGCTACCAAAACTGACTCAAGAAGAAATAGAAACTAAAATAGACATATAACAAGCTTAGTATGTGTCAGTATTTCTTTTTTAATTCCAACAAAGAAAAGTTCATGACCAGAAGGCTTCACTGGTGAAATTTACCAAATGTTTAAAGAAGAATTTACACCAATTCTTCTTCAACTTTTTAAAAAATAAAAGAAGAGGAAATACTTCCCGATTCCTTCTATGGAGGCAGTATTACCCTGGTATCAAAGACAAATAAAGACATCACTGGGAAGCAAACCACAGATAAATAAACCTTATGAATATTGGTGCATAAAATCCTCAGCAAAATATTAGCAACTCAAATCTCAAAGCACATTAAAATGATTACACACCTTAACCAAATGAGATTGATCTCAGGAATGCAAGTTTAGTTAAACGTACAAAAGTCAATCCATGTAATATACCATATTCATAGACTAAAAGAAAAAATTCACAAGATCATCTCAACTGATGCAAAATCAAACACCCTTTCTTATAAAAACACTCAACCAAATAGAAATAGAAGGGAACTTCCTCAACCTGAAAAAGTACACCACAACGAACATCACTCTTAATCATGAAGGACTGAAAGCATTTTCCCCTAAGAACAGGAAAAAGACTAGGGTGTCTACTCTTGCCACTTCTATTCAACATTGTACTGGGAGTTTTAGCCAGAGAAATGAATCAAGAAAATAAAATTTTAAAATATCCAGATTGGAAAGGAAAAGTGAAATAACCTCTATCTGCAGATGACATGATTTGATATTTAGAAAACTCTAAAACACACACATGCACAGAGAGAGAGAGAGAGAAAATTATTAGAGCTAATAAATGAGTTCAAAAAAGTTGAAGGATATAAATCAATATTAAAAAATAAGTTGTATTTTCGTACACTTGCAATGAACAATCGAAAAACGAAACTAATAAAACAATTCCATTTACAATACCATCACAAAGAATAAAATATAAAATACTTAGGAATAAATTTAACCAAGGAAGTACAAGTCTTGTACACTGAGGATCATAAAACATTGTTGAAAGAAATTAAAGAAGACCTAAATAAATGGGAAGCCATCTCATGTTCATGGATTGGAACACTTAGTATTGTTATGAAGGCAGTATTCCCCCAAATTGATGTACAGATTTAACATAATCCTTATCAAAAGCCTAGCTGACTTTTTGTCAGGAATCGAGAGGCTTATCTTAAAATTCATAAGAAAATGCAAGGGACACATAATAACCAAACAATCTTGGAAAAAAAAAAAAACCCATGAAGTTGGAAAAGCTATACTACTATATATGCAACTACAGTAATCAGTCTTGTACTGGCATAAGAATGGACATATAAATCAGTGGCGTATAATTGAGAACCAAAACAACCCCATACATGTATGGTCAATTTATTTCAAGGAAGTGAAGCCATTCATTGGAGAAAGAATAATTTTTTTCAGCAAATAGTGCTGGGACAACTGGATATCCACATGCAGAAAAATGAATTTTGACCCCTACCTCATGCTATATACAAAACTTAACTCCTATTGTACCATAGACCTATACCTAAGAGCTAAAACTATAAAACCCTTGGAAGGAAACATAGGTCTATATCTTGGTGACCTTTGATTAGGCATTTGCAAATAATGTATCTGATAAGAGTCCACTTTCCCAAATATATAAAGGACTATTACAACTAAGTAATAAAAAGAGAAACAACCCAATTAAAAAATAGTCAAAGAATTTGAATAGACCTAATTTGTCCAAAGAAGATATACAAATGTCCAATAAGCACATGAAAATCATTTGTCATTAGGGAAATGCAAATCAAAACCACAGTAAGATGCAATTTCCACCAACTAGGATGACTATCATTTTAAAAAATGGAAAACAACAAGTGTTGGCAAGGACATGAAGAAATTTGAACCCTCACACATTTTTGGTGATACTGTAAAACATTGCAGACACTGTAGAAAACAGTTTCACAGTTCTTCAAAAAACTAAACATGGGGCTTCCCTGGTGGCGCAGTGGTTGAGAGTCCGCCTGCCGATGCAGGGGACGCGGGTTCGTGCCCCGGTCTGGGAAGATCCCACATGCCGCTGAGCGGCTGGGCACGTGAGCCATGGCCGCTGGGCCTGTGCGTCCGGAGCCTGTGCTCCGCGGCGGGAGAGGCCACAGCGGTGAGAGGCCTGTGTACTGCAAAAAAAAAAAAAAAAACTGAACATAGAGCTGCCATATAAGCAATTGTTCCAGAATTAGATGGTGGCGATGTTTCCACAGCATTGTGAATATTCTAAACACCATTGAATTGTACACTTTAAAATGGCTAATGTGACCAATTTTATGTTATGTGAATTTTATCTAAAAATTAAATGAATAATTAACTAATTATTAGCTGAGTATTTTAGAATTAGAATATTAATAAAAATAATACCATTTAAATAATGTATAATAATATATTTTAAAACTGTTAGTTCTGTAAACTTCACAACATACAGAAAAATAATTAAATGTTTATTTTATTAATGTAATATGCTATATTTTGTCATATTATTTGTATCATTTATACATAAAACTATATAATATTTCTACTGATATATATTAACTGCATAGCATACCTCTAAAACTTCATTTTCATTTATTTTTTATCATTTTTTTAATAAATTTATTTATTTATATTTTACTTTTGGCTGCGTTGGGTCTTCGCTGCTGCACGTGGGCTTTCTCTAGTTGCAGCGAGCAGGGGCTACTCTTCGTTACGGTGCACGGGCTTCTCATTGCGGTGGCTTCTCTTGTTGCGGAGCATGGGTTCTAGGGGAGCGGGCTTCAGTAGTTGCCGTGCGTAGGCTCAGTCACTGTGGCGGGCAGGCTTAGTTGCTCTGTGGCATGTGGGATCTTCCTGCACCAGGGCTCGAACCTGTGTCCCCTGCATTGGCAGGCAGACTCTTAACCACTGCACCACTAGAGAAGTCCTCCTTCATTTTTAGATGCATACTCTTTGATGACCTCTTTATGTAATAGTCATTTTATATCATTTTCTACAGAGAGAACAGAAGTCAGTCTTTCTAGTATAACTGATCAAAATGTGTTTTATTATTGATATTTGGGGTGAATCAAACATGCAGCTTCATACACAACATACTGTTTGGAGTACTGGTTCAGGTTTCTGCCCTGCAAACACAGAACTTCTGTTAACTTCTACTTCACATGATTCCCCATCACAAAGGAAAAGAATGTATGGCATGTTATAATTGTATTCATTGAATTTCGAACATACTCCTGTGAGGAGAAAACAATTCTGTCTCAACTAGGGAATAGTGAGAACCAAATACTCCGCTTACAGCTTTACATGTCTAGTATTTGGAAGTGTTTCTCACAGACTGGCTTCTTGCTCCCTGTATTTCAAGTTTCACTCATCTGCCATGACCCACCTTTGTCCTGTCCAGGACAAACCTGTATCTTGATGGGTCAGCACATTCACATCACACACTACATGATTTGGCACAGTGGGCTGTAGGAATGTCCTGGGACATTCTTCCTATAATGGGACAGGTAGGAATAATTTTAACTTAATTATAAACAGATGTGACCAAAAAAATAAATAAATAAAACAAAAATATATCCCAGTAAACCCAACTTAAATGTATTCCTAATTCAACCTCTTTGTAGCTCTAGCCCTAAAATTTCTATGGCCCTCCAGGTCACAAAGTAGAAGGGGAAGTCCTGGAAGGGAATTTGCAGTGACAGAGACAGTGGTCTTAAGAGATTGTGATTAGCCTGGCTTGCTTTGGGCAAAGCTTTACAAAAGCATATCGCATGACCTTAGGAACAAACTGACGGGGGAGCCCTCAGATCTGAGAAAGGGGTGTGTGGAAAAGAGAAGCACTGACTTTTATGCCATCCTAGCTTACAGCTAAATCTACATTCTCTATGGTAGACTGCCAGGGTATACAAGTAACAAGTCCGCCACGCCTGTTACTTGGCGGATACAATATCTAGGTGGATGCCCCCTTCCTTCCAACAGCGTTATATGCTTTCTTCTGAGAGTTATCCACTCCATTAAGAGTATAGAATTCCCAGACAAAGAAGGACCATTTGGTCGTGGATAAAAGGGTCACTTCACTCGCCTGCTAGAACCGCCACACAAGCTCTCAAGATTCATTTATAGTCCGTGTGGTGTTCAAATCCTGCCTCAGTCATTTACTACCTGTGTGAGGTTGGTCACGTGACTTTAACCTACCTGAGCTTATTTCTTCATCTGCAAAGTAAGCGCTGTTATAGCTATGCTGTGGCATTGCTACGAAGAGTACGTGAAATAAACTATGTTATGTTCCAAGCCTAATGCCTTTTTCAGAGTGGGTGCTCAGTAAGTGTCAGTTACTGTTTATTTGCCCTAGCCTCCCAGTTGATTTGCTCAAAAACTTAGATCGTGAGCCCTAAAAGCAGAATCTATGAAATGATTCATCTTTGTGCCCTCTATACTTAGCACAGTATCCCTTACTGGCAGTAGGTCATAGTAAATATTATGGAGTTGAATTGGCAGAATTTGGACAAAACTCTCATATGCCCAGCTACAGACTTCAGAAAAGAGTGCTGTCTTGCTTTTCCAACACAAATTACTGTATAGAAAACCTTCCCTCTCAGTGGGTTACTCCCTGGAGAGAATTACTATGCAATGGGTATCACGTATTACAGGTTACTAATCCCAGCTCTCCTATTTACCAGTTTAAAAAGAGCAGAAGCAAAGTGTCAATATCTCTGTAACTTAGGTAGTGAGAATATAACGTGTATCATAATTATTGTTTTTATCATTATTATTTATGAAACATAAAATGTTTCATAATTTAAAATAAAAAGAAGATTGTGTATGAGTTAGAATTATGTTAGCTGCATATTTAGAAAACCCCAAATAAAAGTGGCTTTAAAAATAAATAAATAGGGCTTCCCTGGTGGCGCAGTGGTTGAGAGTCCGCCTGCCGATGCAGGGGACACGGGTTCGTGCCCCGGTCCGGGAAGATCCCACATGCCGCAGAGCGGCTGGGCCCGTGAGCCATGGCCGCTGAGCCTGCACGTCCGGAGCCTGTGCTCCACAACGGGAGAGGCCACAACAGTGAGAGGCCCGCGTACCGCAAAAAAAAAAATTAAATAAATAAATAAATAAATAAATAAATAAATAAATACGTCAATACACACAAAGCTCTTAGGAAAGAGCACAACTGAGAAAATGTTTAATAAATGTAACTAGCATTATTAATCACCAAAATATTCCAGGCTCTGTGCTAGAATTTGGGTTTTCAGAGCTCAGTAAAATGCTACCGAGCCCCATTCTACGGTGGGCCTTTTTACAATCGTCTTTCTCATTCTTTTCTTACTTCTCAGTGTTCAGCCTCTGTGCTGTTTTTCTCCTTCAGCCTCCACGCAGAACACATGAGGCTTGTGTGGCTGGTTCTTGTGTTTTAGTGACAGCTCATGAGGCTAGTTACTTGCTTTTGAAATTCTTCAGTCTCAACACCTGAGCAAACTTTAGATTTGGTAGGATAAGCTGGATAGGAACCCATCCAAGGAATTTAATGAGAGAACTTAACAAAAGCTAACAGACCACTTCAGACTAATGCTGACCATATGTAAATGTGTGTCTTTCCTCTAGTGACTGAAAACAGAAACATGATGAAGAGAAAAACTTGAGTATCCAGTAAGAAGATGTCTGCACTGGGGGCTTAATTTTTTTTTTTTTCAATAAGTTCATCCTGATACTTTTTATTTATTTATTTATTTATTATTTTTGGCTGTGTTGGGTCTTCGTTTCTGTGCAAGGGCTTTCTCTAGTTGCGGTGAGCGGGGGCCGCTCTTCATCGCGGTGCGCGGGCCTCTCACTATCACGGCCTCTCTTGTTGTGGAGCACAGGCTCCAGATGTGCAGGCTCAGTAGTTGTGGCTCACGGGCCCAGTTGCTCTGCGGCATGTGGGATCTTCCCAGACCAGGGCTCGAACCCGTGTCCCCTGCATTAGCAGGCAGATTCTCAACCACTGCGCCACCAAGGGAAGCCCTGTGGGCTTAATTTTAATAAGCATTTTGACATTTCACTACCATTTTAATGAACTAATAGTTTTTTAAGAAAGAATAGAACCTCACATTATAAAGTGAATATTTCATATTCGGTAGTGCCCAGTTGCATTTCCAAGCAGAAAAAATCTTTCTTGTTCCTTGGACCTTTTTCCCCTTGACTTTTCCCCTTGACTTGATCTACACAATCTCTAAAGTTCTTTCTACTTAATCCATTTTTGATTATAGGATCTCTACTGCTAGTTCTGTTGCATTTTTGTATTTGTTTCTATTAAATTTCAGTAGAAACAGCTAAAATCAAATCTGTCTCCACCTCTTGGAGACATAAATGGAATTATTTCATTGATTGATTCATTTTAATCATCTCTGTATATGTTTGTTTAAGGGCTGAAATTACATTGTGCCAAAGGGTGTAGTCTCAGCCAATGCTACTGGGACATCAGTTGAAAGGGTGGCAGTCATATGGCAGGTGATTTCAGGTTGAGTGTTTCACTCCCTGAGTATTTTGGCATCAGGATGATCTAAGTCACGTGCAGGTCTGGTGTTCCAATGTAGTCAAGCCCCCAAATTCATTTATGGACTTACCATGGGTACATTTCTTGCATGTCTAAGCTCTGGCATCCTTTATTAGGAAGATAAATGAGAGTAATTAAGCTTCAAGGCCAAAAGTGTTGAAACTTTTCGGAATCAGTGAGCTATTAAAATGATGGAGTGCCAGGCTCTGCCTAGGTAAGTCATGGTCTTTCACCTCCAGCTCTACCTCTTGGAGTGACCTCTGCTGGCTCTCCTAATGATGCATGTGGCTTCCATGCAGCCTAATGTAACCCCTCAGGCAATGGAATGGATGGGTGGCCAGTCTGTTTTTAAAGACCATTTTGGCTAAATTATTTAATACTAAACTAGGCAGATGATAAGCATTATCTTTCAGTTAATGTTTGTTAACCTGTTAAACTGAATCGCTGCTGAGCAACCGTCTCTTCTAGAAGAATAGCAGTTACTTCTTTTTACAAAGTAGACCCAGGTTTGTGTCTTTTTGTCTTTTTCTTGAAAATAAACCAAGTTTAGGAGTTAATCATTTAAACAGCTAAAAGGTAAGTAAAAGGATCATGTTGGTTTAATTTTTATATGTGATGTGAGCCAAATAATCAGGCCTCTTAACTTTCTTAAGAGAGAAAAGATTTTGACCAGAATTAGTAAGTATAAATAGACATGAGGGGAATACACTTGACTTGTATTTTCCTTTCTAAATATACTCCTAAATTCCTGGGTAGTTTAGCAGATTCTGGGTGTGAAAAATACCATAGAGTTACTGTGAATTTGTGAATTATCCTCATTTGCTATTTTTCATTATCTGAGCTCCCACAATGCATCAGGGGACCTTGCAAAGCACAGTGTTTTACATAACTTCCCTGGCCAGTGCTCTCACATTCTAAACTACACAGGCATTATTTCACATTTCTGATCTTTTTCATTATGAAACTTTTATTTTGGTATGCACAAAACACTTTCCTTCCAATGAAGTAAAAATTTCAAAATGCTACTTTTTTTTCAAAACTTTACTGGCTTGAAAATATGAAGAAAAAGTCAAGTGAGACATTATAACATCTTTTCATTGTGGGTTTAAAAGATGTAGAACTTCAGCAAAGCAGAAGACCACACTAAAGAAGCATCATCATTGCTTAATCAGGACATTCTAATTATAACCTTGACGATTTTATTATTTTATGAAAAGGTAATTTTAATATCACCAGTGGTCAGAAATACTCTCTTAGAATTTAACACTTCTTGGATTTAAACAAAGATCCAGCACAAAATTTAAGAACTTAAATCATAAAGAAAATGTTGAATTGATGGACTTGAAAAAATACTAAGAACAGAATTCTAGTAAACAAATGGTTTACTAGATTTTTCTCTCTCTCAAAGTCATGGTCTGCTTTCTCTTTCTAACTCTTCATTACCTTTTCAAGTTAGTTCCTTGTCGATTCTCTTCTATCCATAGGCACACACAAGCATGTGTTTTAATATTCTTCCCATCTGATTGACCATATATTTAAGAAAGGAAATGCATATTTTGCATTATTTAAAATATTTAACATTGAAGCATTTTTTTTTAAGTATTGAAAAAGGAGTTATTTCAGAAAACCAGCATACTGTATCATTGGACATAGCAAAACAAAGTTTTTTGTTTGTTTGTTTGTTTGTATGTTTTCACAAAAATAGCATTCAGACTAGAATGCAGATTTCATAAGGGCAGGAATTTTTGTCTGTTACCTGCTGTAAACTCCAGACCCAAGATAGACAGCAAGTAGATGTTCAATAAACATTTTTGAATGAATGAAAGAATTCAGACAAAGTTGTAATATTCTTTTTAATTCATATTTTAGGTGTATATTAGATTTAGATTTTAGATTTCAGATTTATATATGCAAATTAAATATGGAAACTGGCCAACCTAATCACATTTAATTACATAAATCTCATTTCCTCATATAGTTTACTTCCTTCTGTCCCACCTCTAAAATTTTAAATTCAAGTTCACGACCACCCTAAATAACCTTCAGCACTAGCTTTTAGAGCTTCACATTTTGTTGCTGAAGAGATTACACAGCAACCCATGACTCTCTAACACTGAAACTTCATTTATTGGAAAGATATATTTTAACTTCCCATTATTCCTCTGTCTGAATCCACTTTGTTACTTTGCCCTCACTGTACACATTGTGAAATTAGAAATTTAAATATATTGGAAGAAATATATTGAAATTCAGATCACGACATTTTTGCCTTTCTAAAGAAATAATTCTTTCTAATTGTGTATAAAAAAACAAAAAAAACAAATAAAGGAGGGAAGGAAAGAAAGCAAAAAGGGAAGGAGGAAGAAAAACTCTCAAGGGAAAATTAAAATGGAGAAAAATCAATATGAAAATATAGCAGAGTAAAATAATAGGAGGGCACAAAATGATTTTCAAAGATAGTATTATTTATGTCATGTTTTCTTTGAATTTGGACAGCAAGAATTTCTTTCCTATAGCCTGACAAATTGATAACGTTAAGCTTTTGAATGTGCAGAGCTTAGAATCAGATCTTGATGGGTGGTGACTTATACTAGCTATGGCAACTTCTACTGGCAACTCCCAGTGTGTTAGTATCTCATAACTACCTCTCTGAATATCTTGTCTGCTGGTTCTGGGAACATGATGACTGTGGCATTAATTACATTATCTCATTTTTAAGGGACAATGACAGACCACCTTTTCCAAAAATATTTACTCCGTTATTTTCCTAGATCTGAAACTCATGAATATTTCATTTGTTGAAGTCAAGGTAGATAAACTCTGTAGGCGAGTGTGCTAGCACAATTCTTGGAATAATCTGTGAACTGACCCTGTTCTGGTCCTGTAGCTCTAAGTTCAGGAATGCATTTGGCACAATTTCTGTTAGATCGAAGCCTGAGCATGATGGATGACACTGTGCTCCTTCCTAAGAGTATGTGCTGTACCCTGTAATCATGTGACCTCTGATAACTGTGTAAATCCAAGATCAACAAAATGCATCAGTGTCAGATAACATGGTCCCTGGCCCAGATCCAGGCTAGTCTATGTGCAGAACTACCTCAGCCTTGATTTAGAGAGAACAATGTTATACTGCCGAGAAAGATCTCTTGAAATTGGAGCTTTCTCCCTTTCATTACTTGAGGGACTGCAGAAGCCATCTCTCTTCCTATAGATTCTATCCTCATGACACTTAAATGTACTAGCTTCTCCCAGTCCCAGACTAGTGCCTCACACGGATCCCTCAAAGAGAGAAAGTGACAGGAGAACATCATGAACTTTGGAATCAGAGAACTGGGCTCAGGTACAGCTCCGTCTCTTCCTTACCCCCTCTGTGACTTGAGTGAAGCATATAACCTTTATGAGACTCAGTTTCCTCATTTGCAAAGTGAGAATAATTATTTGTATTCTTGGATAAAATAGATAAAAATAAGTACCATATATCTAGTGTTTTCGATGTACTGTCATATTTAGTCTTTACAACAATCCCAATGTATGTATTTTATTACCATCATTTTATAGATGAAGCAATGGTGGCACAAGTAAGTTAAGTAACTTGCATAAAGTCCCCAAGCTAGTAAGGGTGGAGTCATTCAGCAACCACACTCTCAACCACCATGCTATGCTGCATAGGCTAAGCACCTACGGAGTTTCTGGTACACAGAAGATGCTAAATAAATGTCTCATTTGGACAACTGCAATAGCCTCTAATGCATTTCTTTGACTCAGATGCTACGCTCTCTAATA
Organism: Delphinapterus leucas; assembly: GCF_059928025.1. Lineage (NCBI taxonomy): Eukaryota > Metazoa > Chordata > Mammalia > Artiodactyla > Monodontidae > Delphinapterus > Delphinapterus leucas. The sequence goes on along the minus strand of NC_143145.1, from coordinate 75,349,888 downwards.
TATCCTGCAAGTTCTTCTTAGAGCCAAGTCTCTGAAATGCAAATCTGATTTTGTCTCCAATTAAAAACTAAATACAGAAAAAAATATTTACAATATTTTCCCATTGCCTAAGGAGAAAGAAAAGTCTGAACTCTTAAATATGCCATTATAAAGCCCTCCACAATATGGTTGCTACTTACTTTTCTAGAATCATCTTCTGACACTCTGCATCCCAGTCACCCATCCTCTTACGTTCTTGCCACAGCAGATGACGCACTGGTTCTCAATTCCCTTCTACAAGGGAATTGAGAACTACTTACCTCTGCTGGCCTGGCTTGCTTCTCCTTCTGTGTATGGCCGTTTTCTATTCATCCTGCAAGGTAAAACTCAAATTCTATTCCTCTGCAAGGTACCCTTAGCCCCTTGACCTCCCACCCCCCTCAAGCGCAATCCATGGCTCCTTCCTCTGAACTCCATAGCAATTTATTTGTACATATTAATTCCTCAACCACAAGCACATGACATCCGAACACATGCATGATCCATTGTATTCTCAGTGGCCTGAAAATTAAATTATGATTTGTTTTGCATTACTTCTGCAGGAGAGTACAAGGAAATCCAATTTTTGTCTTTGGGAGAAGCAGCAGTAGAAATGTGGAGGTTCAGGAAGAAATAGGAGTGTTCCTCCATCTTTCCCACCTCAAGGAGAGTAAACAGCCTTTTTATGTTTTCATATATTTTTAATGACTGGAGGCTTCCTGAAGGAAAATCAAGCTGTCTGTAGAAGGAAGTCACTGAATAAGCCCTGTGTGTTTTGTGGATTCATAAAGGAAAGCAGCCAGCTCCCCGGGGGGGCTTCCTGGGATTAGCAAAAGGATGAGTGCATGCCCCTCAAAGGACAGAAGCCTCAATTCACTCAGGCCACACATGTTTTAATTGGCAGAACTTTAGAAAAGGAGTACATATACACAAAAGTTCCAGGCCCTAAGAGTGCTGGAGGCTAAGTGCCAAGCAGAGTAGGGAGGATGCTTCCTCAGGATTCCCTAGAGCAAGAGCTAGCAGCACCAGACTCATTGGGCAACAGCTTGTGGAGCAGTGCGGAGCTTAGGTAGGTAGCCATGACAATGTCCTATTCCCCACTTGAATGTGGCTGACCAGTGCACCTCATTTATGGCCTGTGTAAGGCCTGGGGTCTTTCAATGATACAGGTAGACCCGAGAGTGTGATAATAAACTTCTTGCCAGCAAGGCATCTGGGATTTTCACTTAGTTTTTATTTAATTTGAAAAATTTAAAAATGTGACTCATTTTATATCATAAAGTATGAAACAGTTCAGACTCATTCTGTACAGGCTCACCTCGGAGATACTGCTGGTTCATTTCCAGATCACATGACGGCAATAAAGTAAGTCACACGAATTTTTGGGTTTCCCAGTGCATATGAAAGTTATGATTTACACTATACTGTAGTCTAAAAAAAGACAATATATATACCTTAATTAAAAAATACTCTCTTGCTTAAAAATGCTAGCCATCATCTGACAACGCAGAGTTGCCACGAACCTTCAATTCGTAAAAAAGCTCAACATCAGCAAAACACAATAAACCAAGTGCAATAAAACAAAGTGCGCCTGTGTACATGTTGCTATTTACAATGTCTTCATTTCTGTGGGCTTAATCTCCTAAATATCTCCTGAACACGCCCCTGTCACTCCATTTTCACCCACCAAGCTAATCTCGGTTACCGTCACCTCTCACATGGATTTTTGCACCACATGTTGTCAATGAGCCTTCCTGTTTTCTCTCTCGCACCCCTCCAATCCATTCTCAGTACAGGAGCGCTCATTTTAAAACGACTTTCCAATCAGACAGCCCTTTATTTAAAACTCTTTAATGGCTTCTCATTGGTCTTTCGATAAAGACAGCCGCCCACAGGTCTCAGCCTGATCGCCCCACCTGCCCCTAGAGCTGCACCTCTCACCACACTGCACCTGCCCTCGGGCTCCTCCCTGGCCCAGGCTCTTTCCCACCTGAGGAACCAGAACAGTACACACACCTGTTCTCTCTGTATAGAGCATTCCTGCCAGGGAAGGAATTAAATCCTATTTATCCTTCAGATCACAGCTCAAAAGTCAGGAATGTTTTCCAAGAGTCCTCCCTGAGACCTCCACATACTTAGTTACACACGCACATACTCAGACACTGTTAGATTTGCCCCATTACTTGTTCTCATAGCCTTTTACCTCATACTACTTACTATAGTTTTCAAATATAGATTAATTTTGGCGATGGTTTGTTCAATGGCTATCTCTCCAATACATGTTAAGCCTTATGAGAGCAGGGTTTGTCTATTTTATTTTATTTTTTACAAATTGATGGTTTGTGGCAACCCTGCATCAAGCCACATCTACCAGCGCCATTTTTCCAACAATATTTCCCCAGTTCACGTCTCTGTGTCGCATTTTGATAATTCTCACAGTATTTCAAAAGTTTTCATTATTAAAACTTTAATGGATGAGGAGTTGCTTCGTATGGTTTAGCAAAGAAAGTGGTTTCTTTTTCTTTTCTTTTTTTTGAGGGGAAAGCCTCTTCCTTCATTTTTTTAAATTTTTTTATATTTATTTTATTTTTTTGGCCGCGCCGTGCAGCATGCAGGATCTTAGCTCCCCAACCAGGGATCGTGCCCCTGCAATGGAAGCACAGAGTCTTAATCACTGGACTTCCAGAGAAGTCCCTGTCTTGTACATTTTAATCAGCAATTTGTCCTCCATAACACTTAGTGCTTAATAGAAGACATTTGTAAAATCATGCTCCATTTTGCATAAAGACTTAAAACCAGTATTTGGGATAGGAAAGGGATGTAAAATGGGAGTAAGGAAGTAGATATTTTTGTGGTGATATACTGGAAAAGATACAACCAAATGAGAGAAGAAGAAGCTCATGTTAGAATAGTTCTTTAGTGGGGTCTGGAATGTGTGAAGCTCTGACATGGGTACCAGTATTTACTGAAATGGGATCACGGAGGTGGAAGGTGACGGGAATGACCTGTGGTTTTAAGAAGTGAGGCTCAGGGCTCAGGAAGTGGATCCCCAAGGCATGAAGTGGATCTTTCCCTGAAGCAGGAGACAACAACCCCTAGGTCATAAAATCGAAATGCCCTCAATATTTGCATGGGAGGCCAGCTGCAAGGGTAAAATAACTGTGCACATAATTGATAATAAAGTAATAATAAACTAACATGAACAGCTCATTGAGACCACAGGTAAGATCCAAACAGTTCCCATTCAATAGTGCCTATAGGTAGACATTAACATCACTGAGCACAGAATTACTATTTATGCTGATATAAAATATATAACATATTTATACTCTATTTACTGTAACATTTTTATTGTATTGTTTCCAGAGACAAGTATTACAAGAACTTTCATACATACTCTCCGGACTTAAGTGCCATCAACCTTATTTTTGTTCTAATCAGGTCTTAAGCTTTTCAACTGGGGATTCTCCTTCTATTTTCCAGAAATAAAATGCCAGTATTTGTGGAGTAGAGCAGCCTGTCCTTGGCCTGAGGGTACCCACTCCAGCCTTACCACTGTGGTTATATACCGGCCAACTGCCGGTTGTCGGCTTCCGCGCCCCTTTGCCTGAGGGCTTTCTCTGAGCTCTCACTGCCCTACCTGGGGAGGCTGAAGGGCTAGACAGTTAACTCCTCCTTCAACCAATGACTGATAAGAGGTATATAAACACCAGCTTCCTCCTTCTGTGGCTGGGGTAACTCTGAGTTGCATGTTCTACACTGGCTCCAAGAATTGCCCAGTGGGAATAAGTCCCAATTATTCACAATGGAAATTTGCTTGAGAACTCACCCATTATCGGCTGCTTTTGCTTTCCCTGTCTCATGTCCCCCACTCACCTACCGCTGTTTCCTAGTACTGCCTCCAAAATAAACTCCTTACGTTCCCTTCTTGGTCTCAGGGTCTGCTCCCGGGACAATGAAGAAATAATGTGAGAAATCCTGCAAAACACCTATTCATGTGATTGTTGTTCTAAATGTCTTTCTCCTTCATTTAAATTACTTGTGGAAAGAGACCATTTAATGGTCTCTAAAGATGGACCATTAGAGACCATCTCTAACCCTCGTACCCAGCATCTAGAGTAACCTATACAATACTGTTTTACGAAATTGTTAAACTGTAATACTGTTCATAGATGACACTTGCATGACACGTTTTTACTAGACACCATTCCAAGAGCTTTACATAAATCAAGTCATTTACTCCTTGCCACAGCTCTATGGGGAAATGCACTGACCCAAACAGAATCACATTAGGTACAAGTCTTACCCAACACAGAGCTTTACAAATGACCAGTGAAAGAAACAAGAAAGAAGCAACCATCATTGATACAGAACCAGTGTCTGGGAGACCCTGAATTCTGGGATGGAGCTTCCTTTCCCTGGACTGAGATACACTTTAGTTTTTGAATTAACAGGTAATTACTATGTGTGAAGTACACGTGAGCCCACGGAAGCTGCATATTTTCAAGGTGTCCCCGTTTTTATATCTCCTTAATCACATAGCTCCATGTTAATCACACAGTCCATGTTTGTTATCAATTTCTATTCCCCAGGGGAGCTGTGACTCATAAACCTACAATTTACAGATCAGTTTATCATAAGAAATCTACACAGACCCAGTATATTGTCCTAAAATCCTTCTTAGATAAGAACTTGGAAGAGAATAAATGCTAACAGCCCCTCCTGTGTCTTTCAACTATTTAAAAAAAAAGTGTATGCTTTATGTGGTCAAGTACAGGTTGCCTGAGGCATCTCTGAAGGAGAGAGGAGCTGAGTTACAGACCTGCTGCTTTGCTCTTTCCCACCACGTGATAGCAGCTGTTATCACCTATTATATCAAAAGGGTTCAGTGACTTGCCCAAGGTCACACAGCTAGTAAATGGCCTGGAAATGAACCCAGGCTTAGGGGATTTAGAATGCACACTCTCAACTCTTCTGGGATATAGGTAGGTAGCAGATAACTATCGGCTACCTGTGCTTTTGTTCTGAATTTCACCCGGTTTTTGTGTTTTCCCTTCCCCAATCAAACGAGGAAGAAGAAGAATTTCTACTCATTGTTAAAGTGTAGTGGTGATTACAGTTTTCAGATTAGAGAAAAAAGCAAACGGCGACAGTGTTGTGCAAACAAAGAGACCCTTAGATGGGTCAATCCAATAGAGAGGCCATTTTGCAGGGTGCATGAAAGGAAAGGAAACCTTCTAAATTGCAACAAATCTGCTGTTACTACAGTTCATGAAGACTTTGAACTTCAAGTCAGAAATCTGAGCAAATGCAGACAGAATCTGCATTTTCTCAAGCTAATAATAAAGACCTTGTCATATGGAAGTGATTATTCCATCACAAACGGTACAGAATACACACGGCATGGAGTTCGGTGAACATGGACAGCAAAAGGAGAGTGTCTTAGAAAAATATCTCTAACAGAAAGATTTCTCTTAGCCACACCTGGAAAAGGGTTTTCATAATCACTTAGTGGGAAGATAGCTAATATCAGAATCATATTTGTAAAATTTTCTGTTTGATATATTTAATGTGTATATGTCATGTTAAAGCTAATTTAGTAAATTATGTGTAGTCCTTATTTTAAAATATTGATTGCTCTCTTAATGAGATTATCTTCTGTTTGTTTGAATGATGTAAATACATTCATTCGGGTATGGTTTTGATAAACATCTGAACTACAAATAGCAAGTATAATAAACATTCTGTTACCCAAAATTGCTCAAAAATGTAAACAGTGCCCTTACGGTATTCTATTTAGCAAATCTCATTCTTGGCTGGGCCCGTCATATTCCCTGTAATGCCATTTCTATAGAAGGCACTCAGTGGATTTTTCTCGAAGGAAAGTATTGCCTCAGTGAATTCTTTTTAGAATTATCCTCCCAAATGTCATGCCCTAGAAGAATATATGATTTGAAGAAGGATGATCCTGATGGGAAATTGAAATAGTCACAGATGTCTCAATTATATTTCTATTCTTTCTCTGTCTCTGTCTCTGTCTCTCTCTCTTTCACACACACACACACACACACACACACACACACACGCACGCATAAAGAAAACCCTGCTGAAAACCAGAATTTTTAATCCCTTCACTATATAAGAAACGAAGGGCTAAAAATTTACATTTGCCATCTCACCTCCATGTCACCTTCCTGGGCTTTGATGTAATGCAATAGAATGACAGCTCCTATTTAATTAAACAGATATCTGGATTAGCTCCAGCTGTGGGCCATGCAATCAGTCCTTGTGAGAGCAAAAAGTGGTGTAATCCCTGGCCCACAGATCATTTCTGCATGGAAATCTGCTCTCACGCAAAGCCATCCACAGGCCACTGAAAATGACTTTTCTGCTGCATGAATTACGTACAACGTGCAGCTGTCCCCCATCCCCACCGTCCTCACCTTATGAAAAGAACCAGAAAGGCTAAGAGCTTGATTTGTCCTCTTCTTGGAAGTACTTTTTAATCCAAAGAGGCTCTGCCTGTTGATACACCCAGCATTTCTTTGTTTGCTGCAAGAAGCACTATAGATGTGGTTTGCTGTTTAATGCAGTTTTTTTTATTTCACATGCATCTCTCCAGATGGGTGTAATTTGATTCTTTGATACATATTGAACAGATTTTTTAGAAATAGCTTTTTAAAAGGCAGATTTTTGTTGCAATATGACTTCCTCTTTCTTCCAAAAGGAGGTATCTTGATCTTTCTGATTGGATGTACTCACAAAACCCATTCTTTCAATACAGAAGGCTGCAAGAGCCTGTCTCTTACAGAGGTAGACCAACCATTGTCAATAGAGAGAGTAGGGGCATATCTGTTTTGCTGGGCTTCATGACAGTGGCAGAGACTCATCAATCTGGGGTGGTTTGCCCACAAGGAGGTATAAAGAAATGCCTTGAAGCTATTCAGAGAAAGGAGTGGGTAAATATGCACAAAGGGGGCAGCTCAATTATTATGCATAGCTTAGTGGGGCACGGGTTCGATTCCTGGTCAGGGAACTAAAATCCCACAAGCCGTGTGGTGAGGCCAAAAAAAAAAAAAATTAATTAACGATTATGCATAGCTCAGAAGAGGATGAGCTGAACCCACAGCTCTTCTTGAGGACTCTGCTGTGGCTGAGTGAAAGGGCATCTTCTTGCCAGAGAGGAGCACAGGGGAGGCCAGAAAATGTTCCAAAGATATCTTGGATTTATCTGCTTACTCTTGATGGCATCTTTTTAAAAAATTAGCTAAAGTATCAGGCTTTCTCCAGTGCCTTTCTGGTATGTAGAATTCCGCAAGCCAAGTCAAAATTCCCATTACACATGGAAGGTTTCATGATTCTAAGTGGTTTGTAGGCCTAAGCAAGGACAAATAGGTTTGCTTTTCTAAAAATTAATTAATTAAAAGTCCACTTAGCCTGGATTCTTCTCTGATTCCTGAAACTCACCTGCCAAAGCAAATTGGAATCTCCAAGCCCAGCCCTTTGAGTAACACAGAGTCAGCTTTGAGGTGGAACTCCCCTGGCCACATTCCTATGCCTTCCTGTCCCTTGGTGCGGCAGTGAGAGGAAAGGTGGGGTAAAGGCCTTCTTCTGGGGCCTGAGTGCACACATAGGGGGGAGTTAACAAGACAAGTGCCTGGGCCCCGGCCCAGAGATTCTTTAATAGATCTGAGTAGGGCCTGGGCATCAGGAGTTTTAATAGGTCTCCATCTGAATCTAATGTGCAACCAGACCCACTGTCACAGAGACACTTTTGAAATATCTGATTCTAGATTTCTCGATTAATTTCATTGTCAGAACAGACAGCGCCAAATCTGCTCCAGCTACAGATTTTATGCCAACGGTAAACCTGAATTCAAAGAGACTGAAAAGACTGAAGTCTAGCTCCTAGTGAAGAGTGGCCACCCTCTCCTTAACTGGGGAAAATAGCAATGTGAAGCTTAGCTCTGATGTTAGCAGGTTCTGGGCCTTGTACAATCCATCGTGAGGCAGTGGTACAAAGGGCCTCTGTAGAACAGTTGCTAGATCAGCTCATCACCTTGGACTACAACGCCTGTGGCCAAGTGTATCTCTTTTGTCTTCCCAAGGACATGGGTTAAGCTAGTACTTTCGTAAGGGAAGAGACATCTAGAGACCTATTACCATGAGGTAAGGGGTATAAGTTAGTTACCTGAACCCCCAAATAGAATCCGGAAGGTTGCTGTCTGCCTCACCTAGTAGTCTGTGGATCTCTTAATGGATTGGACCAATCAGAGGACACATTAGATCATAGTTATGTCTCAGAAAAATACCAATGTATCAAATCCTCTGTTCTCATCAAGTAAGACCTAAGACTGTATTTTCGGAGATGTTTGTTTTGACCCAGTGTTTACAGTGAAAAGAGAAATGGTTTGCAAATCATTAAGTTGGACTCTTGTCCTGGATCTATCAAGCACCAGTTGTGTGGTGCCAGGGAAATTGAATAACAGTGATAAAAACAGTAATGGGGGTAACAAGTTAGTGAGCACAGACTAAGGATGGATACGTGTTAAGGTTTTTATATGCTTTATCTTATTTTACTTCTACAAAAACAAAGTAACCCTATGAAATAAGTATTATTATTATCCCATTTTTAAGATGAGGTTTGGAGATGTCAGATATATTGTTCAAGGTCACCCAGCTCTGAATTGGCAGAAGCAGGATTGAAACCGATGTCTGCCTGGCTTCTAAGCCAGTGATCTTGACTATTATTGAGGCTTACCAGGCCCTTGCTCTATTCCAGCTCAGAAAATAATGGGTTATTTCTGAGTGATCGTCAGCTGACAGTACCATCTAATACTATTTTAAATTGCACTGTGAGAGCCCTCATCCAACCCTAAACAGAATTTGCTAAGTAGTTAGTGCCACATAAATAACAGAAGTGTTTAGGTATTTCACACATTCGTTTTCACAAGTATTTGCCCAATGTCTAAGCAAGGGATTAGGTAATAGAAATAAGAAATGGGCAAGATGATCTGCTCACCTCAAGGGAGCATTCAGTTGTGGGGTAAATAACTATAGGAAATAGTATATTGTATATCTATATTGTAAAGGGTGCCATAAAGTGGGTAATGTTTTGTAAAGCACAGAAACCTTTTTATGTAGTGAGTAGAATCATGCCTTGGCCAAGTTCGTAACTTTGTGTTTTCCTGTATCAGGTGCTCTAGTCAATAATTCTAACAAGATTTCCTTGAATAAAACGCAACATACACAATGATATTTGAATCATGCATTTCATTATGCTCTCCAGTTTCCCATTTGACTCACACATTTGGGGATTTGTTTCTTGCAGAAGGGTGGGTATCGGCAGGGCAAATTCCCTATGTCAGCAGCATTGCTGTTAGCCTCTTTGACAAAACTTGGAGGGAACCCAAATTCCTACCAGTGGACTCACTGCTTTGGGTTAAGGCTTTGGTAAAATTTCAACGTGATATATCAAGTACCATAAATCAAGTAGCCTATCAATGCCATTTGAACACATACTTAAACCTTTTATCCTGGAGAATTCAGGATCCCTAAGGCAATTCAACAACAACAAAAAAGATAGAGAAGTTTCTATAAGGTATGAAAGAATTGGGCAAAGTTCACAGCTGGAGGATGACTAAAGACAGCAGAATATGGAGCCCAAATTCACGTTGATCAAGGGATGCAAGTCATCTAGAGATAGATCCTCCCGAAGAAGATATAAAAGGAGATAGGACACACAAGACGCACTTCCTGTCTTAGTTTGGGTTCTCCCCCAAACAGAGGCTGGGATAAAGACTTGGGTACAAGTAGTTCATTTGAATTTGACCCCAGGAAGTGAGGTAGTGGGGCCTATGAAACAGGATGGCAAAAAGCCAGTGAAAGATGTGTTAATGAACCAGTTACTGCTCAAGACAACTGGACTCAACACCTATGGGAGCCCTTTGAAGAACACAGAAACGTGCCTCAAGATTGTCCTACAGAGACTTCCCTGGTGGTCCACTGGTTAAGACTTCACCTTGCATGCAGGGGGTGCAGGTTCGATCCCTGGTCGGGGAGCTAAGATCCCACATGCCTCGCGGCCAAAATACCAAAACATAAAACAGAAGCAATATTGTAACAAGTTCGATAAAGACTTTAAAAATGGTCCACATGAAAAAAATCTTAAAAAAAAAAAAAGATTGTGCTACATAAGGATGGGAAGACTGGAGCATTGACCCACCTACTACCTTGCCCCGCTGTTTGAGGGTTGCCCCCAAGGTGTTTACTTCGCTTCTGCATGTCAGGTGATTGGGCTTTAGAGAAAGCTTCCAAGGATGCAAAGCAGAGAGACGGAGTGGTTATACCTGATAGGGGAGCCAGTGCATGAAGCTATCTGCCACTCCTGTCCTGAAACAAGGCCGCCCGAGGAGACGAGGTGTGGAGCTCTGCCCGAGCCAGGTCTGCCCACTCGACAGTCTGTCAAGGACGAGACCTAAGTTTTGTCATCTCCATTTTTTTTTTTTTTTTTTTGTGGTACGCGGGCCTCTCACCACTGTGGCCTCTCCCATTGCGGAGCACAGGCTCCGGACGCGCAGGTTCAGCGGCCACGGCTCACGGGCCCAGCTGCTCCACGGCATGTGGGATCTTCCCGGACCGGGACACGAACCCGTGTCCCCTGCATTGGCAGGCGGACTCCCAACCACTGCGCCACCAGGGAAGCCCTTGTCATCTCCATTTTTAATTCATACCAATAACCAGAAATATGATTTTAGTAGACCCCAGGAAAAATAGATTAATGGCCTCTCTGTTCTCTCTTTCCTGGCTATGAAGATGAAATAAAACATTCTATTTCAAAATAGCCACTCGTTGAAAGATAGGCCAGTTAAGACTGTACCAACAGAATGCAATTACCTTTTGAACAGTGTAGATGATAGAAACTGTTCCCTTTATATCCACTATTCTTTTACCCTGCAAATATCAAACATTGAGACCATCTTCTTGCTGTCCAAAGATACTGGACAGTCAATTCACCAAGAGTTTCCACTTGTGGAAAGTGGAGATCACACCAAGATAGGCCTCCTTTACCAATTTAGAAGGTGGTTTATGGTCCCACTTTCTAGTCCTACCTTAGTCATCGTGGTAAAACGCTTTCCTTTTGAAAACGAATCTCTGACTCAGAACAGAACATGGTGATCAGCATTTGCAGACACAGGAGGGGAAAAGCCAGTTTTACACCCAGTACATTGCTGCTGTTTTCAGCAGTGCACTTTCATTTTAAATTCTATTGGAAAACCATATATGTCTCATTTCTGCTTGGGGCTGATTTCAAAGGGTGGGACTGGGATTAGAGACACTGGGAAAAGATGAAATGTCCTTGCACAGAAACAGTGCAGTTAACATTGTATCAATATCCCTGTGATAAACTGATAAACCCTGAGCTCAGTGTGGTCAAGTTTTACATGCCTGAGCTGACATGCCAATCTGCCAACAGTCATATGGTTCTCATATGGTGACACTCCACAGATGCCAACAGAATGTGAGAAGTTTCTGGCTCATTTCCCTTGATTTTGAGTGCCATGTTGCCTGTACACATGCACACCACATACGTGTGCACACAGTTGCACACACACACACACACACACACCTTTGTCACATTATAATGGCACTGCTATAATCCACTCAATTCCAGTAGGTCCATTAAAATAACCTTATTCCTGCCTCTGTAGAAATTCATAATAATTCATCAATTAACATTTAACATTGAGGTCATTTTCAAAAGTTCAAACTGAATAAGAGTTTTCTTGCAAGTCTACATAGATTGTTTTCAGCAAAAAAAATTTTTTGAGTGTTTTAGATTAGGGTTCATTTTTCACCTTTGTCATTATTTTTTTAAAGTTTGGTTTCCCTGAAATGGATATTATAGCAAATATTTTATACTGAAAATATTTTTATGTATGAGTAAAAGCATACAACTGCAAAAAATTAAACAATTTTGTTTTTCCCATCTCAAAAATGATATGTGCCACTGTGTTTAAAGAATCTATTGCTTTAGCTATTGTGTAATATCACTACATAATTTCACATAATAAAAAATTAATTCTTTAAATGTTTAAAAAATTTATTAAATGTGTTTCCTCATTAGATCTATTAAATCACTGAGTTTACACCATGAATATTTCAACAGTTCACTCTTTTAAATCAACTCTATTTACATAGAAATTCTTTGCTATTACTTTGCAATCGGTACTGAGCAAAGTAAATGGAAAATGAAATCAAAGTGACACATTCAAATAGTTATGACAAATGCAATTGTATACACAAATGATCCACACTTCTAGCCAAATTTTATCCTCAACCCCCAGCTTTGAGCAAGAAAGGCAGGTCTGTTTCAACTCTGTATTTCCTTTATTCAAACCTTAATGGCACACAAATATTTATAATTTAATGCATACAGTACTTAAAAATATAAATACAATATGGTCTACCTTTATCTTCTAGACTCTTATATGGAGTGAGCTCTTTAGGCATACTGTATATAAAATGGATGGCAGATGGCAATGGGATAAAACTAATATACTGTCTGGCTCACAAATGAAGAAAAGTATCTAATGAGTACTATCTTCCATCCCCTCCCTAAGGATGTTGCCATTACAGAAGATATGATTTCAATAAATATAATGAATTATTTTCATTATAAACACACCATTGCCAATTTTTTTTCACAAAGCAATGTTTACATAAATATACCCCAAAAGCAAGGAGAAATACATTCAAATTTAAATTGAATTCACTCTGAAGTCTATAGGCACACTGATCTTTTAGAAAACTTTCCTTTAATGTTCAAATGAATGAGCATCTGCAAATTAGATCAAAACATCTACAATCTTTTAAGAGGCAAAAAAAGACTCTAACTCTTTTTGAGTTTTTTGGTGCAGGTCATACTTTTGACAGAACACCAAGCTCCAATTTCTGAGTAACCCAAGTTAAAATATAGCAAAAGTCCACTATTATACAGTGTTAAATTATTATAAAAATTCTTGTATCTTAGAAGGAAGAGTTTAGACATGTTCCCATTTTCTTATTCCTACACAAGAGAAAGAAGGATAACACAGCTATCTACACATCATCCCTGCATTCATTTTAAGCTTGTCCTCTACCGAATGGTCAGTTTATAAACAATATCTTTTGAGAAGAATTCTCTTCAGGCTGATTGCACTAAAGGATATGGTGAAGATAAGGACATGACATGAATTTTCCAAGCAGTTAAATTCAATGTAGCAAGAAAATACTGAGTAGCCACTAGAGGCCAAGCAATTTTTAGAGGTTGAAATACAAAGATGAACAAGACACAAAACGTGTTCTTAAAGAACTCACGCTTATCCTCTCTGTTTTGAAATTGTTAATGAACAGTGCTTGGATAAAGAATAGAGAGGAGAAGGAATACAGAACAAAGGAGAACTCTGCTGCGTACACGTTAAAACCAGCTCCTAATCTCTTCTAGTAGAAGAAACTGCGCTGCACACAGGGGCTCAGAACATCCTTTAACTCACACGCTCTTTGTCCATTATTATATCTTAGGTAACGTTTCATAGACTCATTCCTAAATAATTAAGACTATTTGGAAATCTATATAAAGTCTACACTGAGATTAAACTTCTTTTAGCACCCTCTTCATGGATGGAGGACTGCAAATTCTATAAACAAAATTATAATGGGATTATTAGCAAGTTCTTAGAGGACAAACATTTCAAGCACCTGAGAAACATTTTGCCTTCAGGCGATTGATAAATTCCTTTCCAAACAGTCTTATTCAACAAAACAGACCTCTGAAGGAACTCTATTATCTGAGAAATCATGAGTTTGGACCTTAATAATTAGATAAATTTTCTGAAAACAAATTCAGTAATTTTCCCCCTTGTCAGAATATTTTTTTTCTTTTTGGTGTTGGCTTCTCTAAATGAACGAGGCTTTATTGTAAATGAAGATTATGATTGTTCTCTTCTCCACATTAAATGGTTAATTAAACAGGACTGTCTCAGTATTTCTAAAGGTAACTTCTCTGAGGGAAAAGGGCACTGGGTACCACGTAAGAAGCTAGTCATGGGGTTTTGACTCCCAGTTCCATCATTTACGATTGCTGTCACCTGGGGCAAGTTACTGACTCTCTCAACCTTGATTTTCTTATCCATAAAATAGGGTGATAACAGTTTTTATCAAACATACTTGTTTTGAGGATTAAATGAAAGCATGCATGCTAGCTCCTACAATAGTGGATACATTTGCTAATGTTCTTCATTGGAATCATTCTCTCAGATCTCAAGCCAGAAGGCAATTTGAGGTATATTTCCATTTTCAGTTAGGTGATGTAGCAGTTTGAGATGAGCGGGAAAAGGAGCCATGTGTATTAACCTTGCCGAGAACTTCTACTTTCTGTATTGTCTGTGTTTAGTGTAGCGGCTGCACCAGAGGCATAGATCATCTTTCCACAGCTGTGAGGGGCAGGCTTTACCAAGGCACACAGTTTGACTGCATTATTCCTTTTCCCAGGGCTCCTGACTCCTAAAAGAAACAACTTTCTGCTCGGTGTAGTTCTATAGCTTGGTATCCACCCCCCGCCCCGCAGAACTGGGTTTTAACCTTGGGCAAGTTACTTAACCTCTCTGTGTTAAAATAACAGTAACTACTTGATGGTTTGTTGTAAGAATTCAATGGTTTAATACATAGAAAGATCTTAGAACCATGCCCGACACATAGCATAAATTCAATAAGAACTAACTAAGTGGGGAGCCTGGCATTCCCCCCTTGCCAACTGTAACAAGGCACCAGAAGTCCCTGATGAGGTCTGGATGGGAAGCCAGAACTGTCATCCCCACCATCCAGTAACAAGCTCACCCTGCATGATGTCAATGAACACCATTAGGGGAGACTGGACTTTGGTCCCACTGAACAGTAATGAAATGCCCTCCCCATACCCACTGTGATGGTGTCAGAAGAGGCCTAGAGGAGAGACAGGACTTTTACCACCATCCAGTAATGAGGCCACCCCCTTCCTGTGGTGTCAGTAGAAACCACATGGGGACTGGTGATGAGATGCTCATACCCCTCCTGGCCAGGGAGGTATCAGTGGAGACCAAGGGGGGGCCAGAACTCTCATCCTGACTCAGCAGTAAGGAGAAGGCTACACCCTTGGGTGTCAATGGGGGCCAAGTGGAAAAGCTGGACTTTCAGCCCTAAATGGCAATCACAACGCAGTGCCCCTCCCCTACTTCCCTTGCCAGAGTAGTGTTGGAGGAAGCAAGTTGAAATAGAAGATTTAAATAAGATCCAGAGCTTCATAATATCATACCCAAAATGTCCACATTTCAACCAAAAATCACCGGTCATGCCAAGAACCAGAAAGATCTCTAATTTATTGGAAAAAAAGACAACCGATAGGTGCCAATATGAGATGACAGAAATGTTAGAATTACCTGACAAAGATTTTAAAGTAGCCATGATAACTATGCTTCATCAAGCAATTAGGAACATGCTTGAAACAAGTGAAAAAATAGGGTCTAACCTGAGAGCTAGAAAATCACAGCAAAAAAATAGGAGATATAAAAATGAACTAAATGGAAATTGTAGAACTTCAAAAGACAGTAACTGATACTAAAACCTCAATGGACAGATTTAAGAATCTGAGAAAAATCCCCAAACAGGATGAATCCAAGGAATTCACACCAACACACATCAGAGTCAAATATCTGAAAACTAAAAACAAAGGAAAAAATCTTGGTAGCATCAAGATAGAAATGACAACTTGCCTAAAAGAGAAAAACAATTCAAATGAAAGCAAATGCCTCATCAGAAGCCATGGGTCAGAAGGAAGTGGCACAACGTTTTTCAAGTACTGAAAGAAAAGAACTGTCAACTCCCGCTCCTGTAACCAGAGATAATACCCTTCAGGAATGAAAGGGAAATCAAGACATTGTTAGATAAAGGAAAACTAAGGTAATTTGTCACCGGGAAACCCACCTAAAAGAAGGGGTAGAAAAAGTTCTCTAAATAGAATGTTAATGATATGTAAAAAAAAAATTGGAACATCAGGGAGAAAGAGAGAATGTGGTAAACAAAAATATGAGTAAATACCATAGGTTCATCATCCCTTGAGTCTTCTAAATTATGTTTAATGGTTGATGCAAAATTATAATACTATCTGATGTGGTTATAAATGTGTGTGGAGGAAATATTTAAAACAATTATATTCTGAATGGGGGATGGTAAAGTTACATACAGGGAGATAAGGTTTGTACACTTCACTCGAACTGGTAAAATGATGACACCAATAAGTTATGCATGGATAATGTAATACCTAGAGCAACGACTAAAAGAGCTATACACGCTCAGAAACACTACAGAAAAATAAAAGTAGAATTCTGAAAAATGTTTAAGTAACCCAATGGAAGGGCAAGAAAAAGAAAAGAGACATGAAAAGCAGAGAGAAAAAAAAGAAGAAACAAAGAAAATCATTAAGCCCTAATATATCAATATTTATATTCAATTGGTCTAAGTATACCAATTAAAAGACAGATATTGGTAGTGTGGATTAAAAGCATGACCCAACTACATGTTACCTACAAGAAACTCACGTTGAAAAGATGAATAAAATTGACATATATATAAAGAACAAAAGAAAGGAGACACAAATATACCAATGCACCAAAGGTACCAATATTAGGAACAAAACAAGGGCTATCACTAAGGATTATAAGGAAGAATTATGAACAACTCCACACACATAAATTTGACAACTTAGAATAAAGGAATCAATTCCTAAAAAAAAAAGCACTACCGTAAGTCACCCAATTTGAAATTGATAATTTTAATAGCCTTGTAACTATTCAGAAAATTGAATTTATAATTTAAAATCTCTCAGGAAAGAAATCACCAGATCCAGATGGCTTAACTGGAGAATTCTACCAAACATTTAGAGAAGAATTAATGCCAATTTGCGCAATTTCTTCCAGAAAATAGGAGAGGACCAAACACTTCTCAATGTGTTTTATGAAGTTATTATTACCTGATACCAAAACCAGATAAAGACAGCACACAGAAGGAAAACCGCAAACCAATATCCTTCATGAATATAGACATAAATATCCATTTAAAATGTTTGTAAATAGAACTCAGTAACATATAAAAAGAAATATATAACATGACAAAGTAGGGTTTATTCCAGAGAGGCCAGGCAGGTTCCATATTTGAAGGACAATCAATATAATCCCTTATATTAACGGCTAAATAAGAAAAGATCTCATGATCATATCAACTGATGCAAATAAATAATTTGACAAAATCAAAAGCTATTCATGATAAAAAAAAACTCCTAGAAAAATAAAAATAGTGGAGAACTTCCTCATCTTCATTCAGAGCGTCTAAGAGATACATACAGCTAACATTACACTTAATGGTAAAAGACTGAATGCTTTCTTCCCAAGATAAGGAACAAAGCAAGAATATCTGCTCTAACCTCTCTTCTTCAACATAATGCTGGAAGGGCTAGCTACTGCATTAAAGTCAAGAAAATAAAATAAAAGCCATACAAATCAAGATAAAAAGAAAAAAAAACTGTAGCTATTTCCAGATGACATAATTATCTACATAGAAAATTCGAAGATATCTACAAAAAACTCTTAGAACTAATAAGCGAGTTCAGAAGGTCACAAGATAAAAGATCAACATATTAAAATCAACTATATCTCTATATACTAGCATTAAACATGTGGACACTAAAATTTAAAATATAATACCATTTTTAATTTGCTAATAAAAATGAAACATTTTAGGTATAAATCTGCCAAAACATTTACAGAAGTTGAATGCTGAAAACTACGCAACACTGGTGAAGGAAATCAAAGAAGATCTAAATAGCAGAGAGATAGACCATGTTCATGAAGAAGACTCAACATAGTAAAGATGTCAGTTATCCCCAAATTCGTATAAAGATTCAATGCAATTCCTACCAATGTCTGAACAAGAGTTTTTGTAGATGTAGAGAAGATTATTCTAAAATTTATATAGGAAGGCAAAGGAATTAGAATAGCTAAAACAATTTTGAGTAAGAAAAATAAAGTGGGAGGGGTTAGTTGACCTGATTTTAAGACTTGTTAATAGCTGCAGTAATTAGGACTATATCGTGTTGGTGGAGGAATAGACACATAGAATAAGAGAAAAGAATAGAACACCCAGAAATAGGCCCACACAAATATGCCCAGCTGACTTTTGACAAAGATGCAAAAGCAATTCAATGGAAGGAGGCTGGAAGGTGCTGGAACAAATGAACATAGGTTAACCAAAACCAAAAAAAAAAAGTTTCTCAACCTAAGTCTCACACCTTATACAAAACTTAATTCACAATGGATCATGAAATTTAATGTATAATCTATAAAGCCATAAATACTTTACAAAAAAATGTTGGAGAAAATCTTTGTGATTTAGGACCAGACAAAGAGTTTCTAGGCCAACACCAAAGCACAATCCAAAAAGGAAAAAATGATAAACTGAACTTCATCAAAAATAAAAACTTGTGTTCTGTGAAATATCTTAAGAGGATGAAAAGATAAGCAAAATATGGGAGAAAATATTTGCAAACCACATATCCAACAAAGGACTAGTGTCTAGAATATATAAAGAACTCTCAAACTCAACAGTAAAAAACCAAATAATCTAATTACAAAATAGGCAAAACACATGAACAGATATTTCACCAAAGAAGTTATTCAGATAGAAAATTAACACATGAAAAGATGTTCAAAACCACTTGCTGTTAAATAAATGCAAGTTAAACCCAAAGTGAGATATTACTACACACTCATTGGAATGGATAAATAAGAAATGGTGACGATACCAAGTGGTAGAAAGGATGTGGAGAACTGAAGAAAGATTGCCGGAGGTCATGTAAAATGGTCGAGCCATTCTAGGAAACAGTTTGCCAGATTCTTAAAAACACTAAATATGTAAATATAACGTGACCCAGCGATTGTAACCCTGGATATTCCTCCAAAATGAAGACTACGTTGACACCAAAACCTATAATGAATGTTTATAGCAACTTTATTGCTCATAGCCCCAAACTGTAAGTAATCCAGGTGTCCTTCAACGAGTGACTGGTTAAACACACTATAGTTTATCTACATCATGGAAGACCACTGTGCAGCAAAAAAGAATGGACTATTGATACACACACGTTGGAGGACAGAGGAAACAAAAAGTGCCCACTGAACTGAGAAGCCATCTTGGGACCGAAAAACGAGGTAGGCAGCTCCATGTAATTAATGGGTCAGTTTATTACAGGGTTACTTACTCACGGGTGGATGGGGCAAACAGTGATGTGGAAGCATTCACAGCTGCATTCTGTACTGCCCCAGGGCCACTGGGACGATTTTATAGTTAACCTAGGGCATGGGGTTACATGCTTGGAAATAGGGTGTGTGTTCCTAAGTCAAGATGTATGAATGAGTAACTAGTCTTGTGGGCCCTGGGAATATGTCAGTTAAGGTTGTCATCATTGTTTGGGGACTAACAGAGCATACAGGCCACCTGGTCCTAATGATGATGAAACAATATCTATTAACTACAAAGCCCTCGACAACAGAGAAGTGATTCACTGCACAGCACAGTCCTGCGTAGGGTCAGTGGAAATACAGAAGGAGCTGTATGGACCCAAGGCGGTGTCAGTTATGCTAACAGCCCTACAACGCAACAACCTGGGTGAGTCTCCAGAGCATTATACGAAAAGAAAAAAGCCATCTCAGTTACAAACCGTATGGTTCCACTTATATAAAATTCTTTAAATGAGAAAACTATAGTCATCAACAACAGATTGATGGGGACCCAGTTAAGGAGACCCAGTTAACGAGAGGGTGAAAGGCAGATGGATGTGGCTAAGAAGGGGCAACATGAGAGAGCATGTGGTGACAGAAATGCTCTGTATCTTGCCTGCATGGATGTGGATCTCCTGGTTGTCAGCTTGTACCTTAGTTTTGCAAGTGTGACCTTGGGGAAAACTGACTAAAGGATACATAGTATCTCTCTGCACTATTTTCTCGCAACTGCATGTGAATCTATGCTTACCGCAAAATAAAAAGTTTGTTTAAAAACATAATAAACCCCTCCCCCCAGAAAGGACGCTACAATTTAAACAAATAGAGTTTATGTTTTACAATCTCCAAAGACCAAAGAAAATCAGGAACTTAAAATCATAGTAATGAATATTAAAGAATTTTACATGTATATCATTTTAACAAAGCACTGATACTCACCACATCAATCCAAGACAACTATCCTGCAGTGTCTTTCAGGGTTTGCAATTATGGGGTGATAGAAAATGTGCTTTTGTTTTAATTTGAGGCAATGATTTAGAGTTCCAATCTAAATTTTTTTAGAGCCTGTGTTCCAGCCATTAAGTTAGATAATTGGCTGAGTCATGATAGCAAATGAATAAAAAATAGCTCAGGTATAATCATGTTTTAAATATATACAGGGGGAAACCTTCAAGTTGGTGGAGGAGTAAGACATGGAGATCACCTTCCTGCCCACAAATACATCAGAAATACATCTACACGTGGAACAACTCCTACACAACACCTACTGAACGCTGGAAGAAGACCTCAGACTTCCCAAAAGGCAAGAAACTCCCCACGTACCTGGGTAGGGCAAAAGAAAAAAGAGAGACAAAAGGATAGAGACGGGACCTGCCCTTCTGGGAGGGAGCTGTGAAGGAGGAAAAGTTTCCACACACTAGGAAGCCCCTTCACTGGAGGAGACGGGGGAGGGCGGGGGGGAAGCTTTGGAGCCACGGAGGAGAGCGCAGCAACAGGGGCGCGGCGGGCAAAGTGGAGAGATTCCCGCACAGAGGGTTGGTGCCGACCAGCACTCACCAGCCCGAGAGTCTCGTCTGCTCACCCACCGGGGCAGTCGGGGGCTGGGAGCTGAGGCTCGGGCTTACGGAGGTCAGACCCCACGGAGAGGACTGGGGTTGGCCGCGTGAACACAGCTGAAGGGGGCTAGTGCGCCACAGCTAGCCGGGAGGGAGTCCGGGAAAAGGTCTGAAACTGCCGAAGAGGCAAGAGACCATTGTTTCGGGTGCGTGAGGAGAGGGGATTCAGAGCACCGCCTAAACAAGCTCCAGAGACCGGCGCGGGCCGTGGCTATCAGCGCGGACTCCAGAGACGGGCATGAGACGCTAAGGCTGCTGCTGCTGCCACCAAGAAGCCTGTGTGCGAGCACAGGTCACTATCCACACCCCTCTTCCGGGGAGCCTGTGCAGCCCGCCACTGTCAGGGTCCCGTGATCCAGGGACAAGTCCCCCGGGAGAATGCACGATGCGCCTCAGGCTGGTGCAAAGTCACGCTGGCCTCTGCCGCCACAGGCCCGCCCCGCACTCCGTGCCCCTCCCTCCCCCCGGCCTGAGTGAGCCACAGCCCCCGAATCAGCGGCTCCTTTAACCCCGTCCTGTCTGAGCGAAGAACAGACGCCCTCCGTAGACCTACACGCAGAGGCGGGGCCAAATCCAAAGCTGAACCCCAGGAGCTGTGAGAACAAAGAAGAGAAAGGGAAATCTCTCCCAGCAGCCTCAGGGGCAGCAGATTAAATCTCCACAATCAACTTGATGTACCTGCATCTGTAGAATACATGAATAGACAACGAATCATCCCAAATTGAGGAGGTGGACTTTGTGAGCAAATGTAGACTTGGGGTTTGCTTTCTGCCTCTAATTTGTTCCTGGTTTTCTGTTTATCTTAGTTTAGTATTTAGAGTTTATTATCACTGGTAGATTTGTTTATTGATTTGGTTGCTTTCTTCCTTTTGCTTTTTTATATACAGATATATATTTTTTCCTTTTTCTCTTTTTGTGAGTGTGCATGTGTATGTTTCTTTGTGTGATTCTGTCTGTATACTTTGCTTTTAGCATTTGTCCTAGGGTTCTGTTGGTCCGTTTTGTTTTGGGTTTTTTTGTATAGCTTTTAGTGTTTGCTATCATTGGTGAATTTGTTTGGTTTTGTCCCTCTCTTCTTTCCTTCTCTTTCTTTTTCTTTTATACTTTTTTCTATTTTTAATAATTTTTTTAATTTTAATAACTTTATTTTATATTTTTCTTTCCTTCTTTCTTTTTTTCTCCCTTTTCTTCTGAGCCGTGTGGCAGACAGAGTCTTGGTGCTCCGGCTGGGTGTCAGGCCTGTGCCTCTGAGGTGGCAGAGCCAAGTTCAGGACATTGGTCCACCAGAGACCTCCCTGCTCCACGTAATATCAAACAGCAAAAGCTCTCCCAGAGATCTCCATCTCAACACTAAGACCCAGCTCCACTCAACAACCAGCAAGCTACACTGCTGGACACCCTATGGCAAACAACTAGCAAGACAGGAACACAACCCCACCCATTAGCAGAGAGGCTGCCTAAAATCATAACAGGGTCACAAACACCCCAAAACACACCACTGCATGCGGTCCTGCCCACCAGAAAGACGAGATCCAGCCTCATCCACCAGAACACAGGCACCAGTCCCCTCCACCAGGAAGCCTAAACAACCCACTGAACCAATCTTAGCCACTGGGGGCAGACACCAAAAACAATGGGAACTATGAACCTGCAGCCTGTGAAAAGGAAACCCCAAACACAGTAAGTTAAGCACAATGAGAAGACAGAGAGACAACAGCAGATGAAGGAACAAGGTAAAAACCCACCAGACCTAACAAATGAAGAGGAAATAGGCAGTCTACCTGAAAAAGAATTCAGAGTAATGATAGCAAATATGATCCAAAATCTTGGAATTAGAATAGAGAAAATACAAGAAATGTTTAACAAAGACATAGAAGAACTAAAGAGCAAACAAACAATAATGAACAACACAATAAATGAAATTATATATTCTCAAGAAGGAATCAATAGCAGAAAAACTGAGGCAGAAGAACGGATAAGTGACCTGGAAGATAAAATAGTGGAAATAACTACTACAGAGCAGAATAAAGAAAAAAGAATGAAAAGAATTGAGGACAGTCTCAGAGACTTCTGGGACATTAAATGCACCAACGTTCGAATTATAGAGGGTCCCAGAAAAAGAAGAGAAAAAGAAAGGGACTGAGAAAATATTTGAAGAGATTATAGTTGAAAACTTCCCTAATATGGGAAAGGAAATAGTCAGTCAAGTCCAGGAAGCACAGAGGGTCCCATACAGGATAAATCCAAGGAGAAACACACCAAGACACATATTAACCAAACTATCAAAAATTAAATTCAAAGAAAAAATATTAAAAGCAGCAAGGAAAAAGCAGCAAATAACAAACAAGGGAATCCCCATAAGGTTAACAGCTGATCTTTCAGAAGAAACTCTGCAAGCCAGAAGGGAGTGGCAGGACATATTTAAAGTGATGAAAGGGAAAAACCTACAACCAAGATTACTCTATCAGCAAGGATCTCATTCAGACTCGATGGAGAAATTAAAACCTTTACAGACAAGCAAAAGGTAAGAGAATTCAACACCACCAAACCAGCTTTACAACAAATGCTAAAGGAATTTCTCTAGGCAGGAAACACAAGAGAAGGAAAAGACCTACAATAACAAACCCAAAACAATTAAGAAAATGGTAATAGGGACATACATATTGATAACTACCTTAAATGGAAATGGATTAAATGCTCCAACCAAAAGACATAGACTGGCTAAATGGATACAAAAACAAGACCCATATATATGCTGTCTACAAGAGACCCACTTCAGACCTAGGGACACGTACAGACTGAAAGTGAGGGGATGGAAAAAGATATTCCATGCAAATGGAAACCAAAAGAAAGGTGGAGTAGCAATTCTCATCTGAGACAAAATAGACTTTAAAATAAAGACTATTACAAGAGACAAGGATACTACATAATGATCAAGGGATCAATCCAAGAAGATATAACAATTGTAAATATTTATGCACCCAACATAGGAGCACCTCAATACAAATGCTAACAGTCATAAAAGCGGAAGTTGACAGTAACACAATCATACTAGGGGACTTTAACACCCCAATTTCATCAATGGACAGATCATCCAAAATGAAAATAAATAAGGAAACACAAGCTTTAAATGATACATTAAACAAGATGGACTTAATTGATATTTATAGGACATTCCATCCAAAAACAACAGAATATACTTTCTTCTCAAGTGCTCATGGAACATTCTCTGGGATAGATCATATCGTGGGTCACAAATCAAGCCTTGGTAAATTTCAGAAAATTGAAATCATCAAATACCTTTTCTGACCACAATGCTATGGGACTAGATATCAATTACAGAAAAAAATCTGTAAAAAATACAAACACATGGAGGCTAAACAATGTGCTACTAAATAACCAAGAGATCACTGAAGAAATCAAAGAGGAAATCAAAAAATACCTAGAAACAAATGACAATGAAAACACGACGACCCAAAATCTATGGGATGCAGCAAAAGCAGTTCTAAGAGGGAAGTTTATAGCAATACAATCCTACCTCAAGAAACAAGAAACATCTCAAATAAACAACCTAACCTTACACCTAAAGCAATTAGAAAAAGAACAACAAAAAAAAAAAACCCAAAGTTAGCAGAAGGAAAGAAATCATAAAGATCAGATCAGAAATAAATGAAAAAGAAATGAAGGAAACAATTGCAAAATCAATAAAACAAAAAGCTGGTCTTTGAGAAGATAAACAAAATTGATAAACCATTAGCCAGACTCATCAAGAAAAAAAGGGAGAAGATTCAAATCAAATAGAATTAGAAATAAAAAAGGAGAAGTAACAACTGACCCTGCAGAAATACAAAGGATCTTGAGAGATTAGTACAAGGAACTGTATGCCAATAAAATGGACAACCTGGAAGCAATGGACAAATTCTTAGAAAAGCACTACCTTCCAAGACTGAACCAGGAAGATGTAGAAAATATAAACAGACCAATCACAAGCACTGATATTGAGACTGTGATTAAAAATCTTCCAACAAACCAAAGCCCAGGACCAGACGGCTTCATGGGTGAATTCTATCCAACATTTAGAGAAGAGCTAACACCTATTCTTCTCAAACTCTTGCAAAATATAGCAGAGGGAGGAACACTCCCAAACTCATTGTATGAGGCCACCATCACCCTGATACCAACACCAGACAAAGATGTCACAAAGAAAGAAAACTACAGGCCAATATCACTGATGAACATAGATGCAAAAATCCTCAACAAAATACTAGCAAACAGAATCCAACAGCACATTAAAAGGATCATACACCATCATCAAGTGGGGTATATCCCAGGAATGCAAGGATTCTTCAATATACACAAATCAATCAATGTGATAAACCATATTAACAAATTGAAGGGGAAAAACCATATGATCATCTCAATAGATGCAGAGAAAGCTTTTGACAAAATTCAACACCAATTTATGACAAAAACCCTCCAGAAAGTAGACATAGAGGGAACTTACCTCACCATAATAAAGGCCATATATGATAAAGCCAACATCATTCTCAATGGTGAAAAACTGAAAGCATTTCCTCTAAGATCAGGAAGAAGACAAGGTTGTCCATTCTCACCACTATTATTCAACATAGTTTTGGAAGGTTTAGCAGGCAGAGAAGAAAAAGAAATAAAAGGAATCCAAATCGGAAAAGAAGAAGTAAAGCTGTCACTCTTTGCAGATGACATGATACTATACATACAGAATCCTAAAGATGCTACCAGAAAACTACTAGAGCTAATCCATGAATTTGGTAAAGTAGCAGGATACAAAATTAATGCACAGAAATCTCTTGCATTCCTGTACACTAATGATGAAAAATCTGAAAGAGAAATTAAGGAAACACTCCCATTTACCATTGCAACAAAAAGAATAAAATACCTAGGAATAAACCTACCTAAGGAGACAAAAGACCTGTATGCAGAAAACTAAAAGACACTGATGAAAGAAATTAAAGATGATACAAGCAGATGGAGAGATGTTAAATATGTCTCCCTTAAATCTCGTTTTGTTTAACATTTTGAAATGTTAGTAAAAGAAAAAGTTATAAATAGTAATATATTTAGATACAAGTATTCCCCTGAAAAGTTGTATATGTGGTTTTATGCAATTATTTCTATTAAAAGTCTCTTCTTTTATTTAAGAAAACAAGCTTAATTGCATCATGTGCTTAGCATACAACTCACTTTTATTAAAAGTCCTGTCCATTGATAAAAACTGTCATAAACAAGGCATTTTGTAATCATCAGCCAATTAGAAATATATAATCACCACCTAAATTAGATACATAGTTTCAGTGGGAATTAATCAGTTTATAACCATGCACACTTTTCAAGTCGAAATATTTGATGAATTCTTAGCATGTGTCACAAACTCGGGTCTGATACAGCCCCTTCTGGTTTCATATTTACGTTTTGCTTTTCCCCCTTTCTCATGGAAAAGGCAACAGATCTTATTTCTGTCACATTCTTTCTTTGCTTTGTATTAGCTTTTTCCTCCTAAAAGAATGTATATAGTTTTTCCTTCTAACTTTTGTACTTCATTTATCATATCACTTTTCTATACTCCGGCAGAGTCCTGCAAATAAAGGGTAATGATGGTATTTATAGACATCTGGGATAAAATGGAATCACACCTGAAACATTTCTGCTCAACTTCCCATGAAAATACCCATGAAGATATCAAAAAAGACAAAACTGGCAACTGCATTAGACACTAGCTATAAGAGAAGATGACATATAAAGTCCAGGTGGAATGTGCACTAATTGCAATGCTGATTAAGACGACTTTATCAACACAGTTCTGGACTATAGACCATCATGTATTCTACCCTCTGAATCAAGCAGAACAGTTCATTTCGAAGGAGTTGGGGGAAACCAATTTTGACACGCCTCCAGATTGTTCAAAGAACTGGAAACTATGTCCGCCTATCTAGATGGGTCAGAAAATCCTATGACTGAATCAGAAGGTCCATCCTCAATCCAGGAGACTTGCATTAGAAGAATGACAACCAGCCATTGTAAATTCCACCAACTCCGAACTCTAGGTTTAAATCTGAGAGGGAAAATAATCTAGCACAAGTTTGTAGTAAAGGAATTGAGACTATTCTACTCTTCTGTTAGAAGCTCCAGAAATAAATATAGATCTTCCTTTTCAATACATATAAGCAGAAAAGAAAAATTATCCACTTTGTAGCGGAACAATGCAAAGGAACCATTGCTCTGAAGGTTAAAAAGATCATATTTCTGACTCTTATTTTCTTTAAAAAAAAAAAAAGATGAAAATTTTAGAAGAAATTTGATTAATGTCCTCCAAAACTTACAGGAGAATATGGACCATGTAGAAAAAACGAAAAACCTAAATGAAAAAAAGTAATGAAAAAGATTTTAAGTGAGCTGGCTGAAGTATTAATGCAAATTTTAAACTATAATAGCAGAGACTTAAGATACATAAAATTATAATATTAGGTTTAATTCAGAAAATTTTTAAAATAATTTGGAAAATTGATTATGTATTAAGTACTGGATGATACTAAGAAATGTGTTAATGTTGTTATATGTGCATTACGAACATATAATCAATTTTCCTTTTTTTTTTTTTTTTTTTTTGCGGTACGCGGGCCTCTCATTCTTGTGGCCTCTTCCATTGCGGAGCACAGGCTCCGGACGCGCAGGCTCAGCGGCCATGGCTCACGGGCCCAGCCGCTCCGCGGCATGTGGGATCCTCCCGGACCGGGGCACGAACCCGTGTCCCCTGCATCGGCAGGCGGACCCTCAACCACTGCGCCACCAGGGAAGCCCCTCAATTTTCCATATTTTTAAGAAATGGAAAACAAAGTACAAAGAGGTGAAATGGCAGGACCCCTGGGATTTATTTTAAAATACTTCAGCAAACAAATGAAAATTAGAAAATGGACACACGCCGTGTGTAGTGAAATCCTAATTGTTGCAGACGAGTGGCAGGCGGTGCAAATGCAGATGCTGAGGTAGAGCTGGAGGACAGAGGTTTCTGGGGGGGGGGTAATTCCTGTGAAAGGTAAAGGGGGAGGAAGCAGGATGAGTCAGGGAAACCCGCGGAGCGCGCTACACACCTGACCCTGGGAGGGAAGAGGCAGGAAGAGACTGAGGCGCAAATCTGACAGTGCTGGCCAAGTCAGTGGGGCGGTTTCCCTCCCAGATCACCCCCGCCCCACACGCACGCATGCGCGCGGGGCCCTCGCCCCCTGCTGCGCTCACTCACTGGTTGGAGGCCGCCCGGAGCTGCATCCGGAGAGTCAGCTAACTGCTCTCCTGCAGCTCAAGTGCAGGTTCCCTCCAGGAGATGGAGATATGAAGGGTTCACCTCCTTGGCTACATCACTGGTACATAAGCCAGTACATGTGACTGTACTAGATATTTTTTAATATTTTAGAAATTTTCATTAAAAATGTTCAAAACCAACAGCAGAATTGAAAGATACTTTGGAGGCTAGAAAGCATACACTTGACACTGCAGAAAATCAAATCAATGATAGAAGACAAACATGGGGTACTCAACCAGAATACAGAAAAAAAACAATGAAACACAGAGGAAGCTTTGAGAGAAGATAATTGCTTTAAAGCACAGAAAACCGAAAGAAAGGATGTGTGCGACGACACAGAAATGATCATCCTAGGTATTCATAGCCTTCATATCTCATTTGAAGAATTTACAAGCCAAAGAGCGATCTGAGCCCCAGGAAAAATGAATGAAAAAAGCACACTCAGAGTACAGTGAAACTTGCCTTTTGATGTTGTTTTTATAAAGAAAATATAGCTCATTTATTTCTTTAAAATTATCTTCCCTTTCTCACAATTCACTGTGTAGTAAATTTAGTCCAATCTGGTGAAAACCCGAATCTGATTCACTAAGTTGAACAGTCTTTTTTAGTTTTAATTCAGTTAGTTTGGAACAGATTCTTTTCAGATTCCTCCGCAGCCCACCCCTCCACCTGCTCGATCAGCAGGGGCCTCCTCTGTTCCCACAGCTGACGAGGGCTCTGGGGATCCACCTTGTTTCCTGTCGTTCCTTCAGGATCTGGAGTGATCACCTTTGCTTGGTGGTTATTACTCTACAGGGAACGTGCTGAAATCAGGGGCCAAAGAGTGCAGGGTTCGATTTCTCTTGGCTTCCCGGAACCTCTGGTTCTCTCTGGCTGCTTGGGTCTCATCTCAGCCAGATCCCCCAGATTCCCCAGCCTGCTGCGGGTCCCCTCTCCCCTTGCCCAGGGTCTCAAGTCAGTTACCTTCTGACTGCCTGTCCCCACAGACCTGTAGGAATTCTGGGTTCCACCCATGCTTGGCAGGAGCTCTGGCCGTGTGCCATCTGCACAAACCATGCCACTGACTTCTCTGCAATGAAGTGTGTCATTTGTCATCCACCTGTTAGGCAGTGTCCTGCCAGCGTCCCCAGGAATGCCCTGTCCTCCGCATTCTCCTCCCTCTGCCCGGCACACCCCCTGCGGTGGACACACATGTGCCTCCCGGCTCGCTGCCTTACTTCCCTTTCCCTGAACAAAGAGGAACCCTGAGGGCATCGTGTCTGGCAACTTACAAAGAAACCAAAATAAGGTTCTTCCCAGCCTTCTCCTTCTCAACCCAAACAGGAGCAAATTTTTGATCAAATAATTAGATATCAAGCTGTCCCAGGTGCAAAAACAACAGGGACATGCTCAGATAAGGAAGGACTTGGAAAATGAGCGCCCTTCCCCCAGGCAACCGGAAGAAATATACCAGTGCATCCATAAGATGCCTGTAAATCAAGAATGGCAAAGTCAGAGTACTTACGATGTGAGCCCTGGAATAGATTAAATATGTACTGTAAGCTATACATGGCTATTGTAAATATATAACACCATAGAATACAAGTGTCACAGTCTCTTTTCAAAGTAAGATATATTCAATTATATAATAATGTGATGGAACTATCATCCCAGATAAAATTTTAAAAGCTTGTGAAGGGGTTGAGGTAGCAGGGAGATGAGCCTAATTGCCTCATAACCCATGAAGAAAGTTTTTACTTCTGTGAAAAGAAATGTAGGCAACTTTTACTTTCTCAAAAAAGAACTCAAGATTCAGAAACAAGCAGTTAAGGGTTACTGGATCAGTAAGTTGGAATGTCTTAAAGATATGTATTTAAATATATTGGTAGGCTGGCTTGCCAAAGTCTATTCACTGATGTAAGTTGGTGTCGATTGAGGGAACAGCTTTAAAACTGGTTTTGGGGACTACTTGTTGCCATGGTTACTGAACAATCAGGTTCTTCCTAAGTTTGCAGGAACTGTTTTATTTTGCTTCTCTTTCAGTCTTCATTCAGGCAAAACTGCATGAGAGATTATCAGTGATTGGTCAGGTCTTCACCACAGGTAAAGAATTCTTGAAGATAAGCCTTTGTTTATAGACATCTGGTTTTTAGTTTGAGAGTTGATCAGTGTGATTTTATTCGGCTTTTTGCTTGAATCACTTGTAGAATCACCTGTCAGCACAATGACTGACCAGAAGCATTTAAGATTCTATGCAACAGACACTGAACAATAATGAGGCGAATAAGAAGTTTCTTATTTTTAAAAAGAGGGGCAAAGATAAGTTCCAACAATTTCCTGTGTCTACGTGAAATAGCCATATTGGCTTTTCTTTAGCTTAGCTATCAGTTGTTTCTTCTCCTGGGTAGTGTTAATTCAGGCAGCAATGGTACAGATCCCTCCCTAGTTGGCGAAAAGAAAATCCGTGGATATTTTATTATCCATAACTACTTTAGTTAATGAATTTAAACTGGTCTGTTATATCTTTAGGCCGTACTATTTACTGTGTCAGTCAATAGGAGGGAACAAATTTTTGATGACCACCTCATTTGTTCATCTCCTTAGGATGGAGTCACTGTCATCAGGAGTCTTTTCCCAAAAAAGGCAGCGGGTGAGAGGAGGGTCTTACCCTTTGGACTCTCTGTAGAGAGGTATAGTGCTTTGAGGGTGTTGTGTAGTCACATCTCTGGAAGAACTTAACTCAAGGGTTGACAAACTATGGCCTGTAGGCCAAATCCAGACCACAAGCTAAGAATGGTTTTTACATTAAAAGGTGTTAAAACAAAACAAAGAAGAATATATGACAGAGACTGTGTCTTCCCTTTACAGAATTTGCTAACTCCTGGCCTAACTAATAGCCATATTTTTTGTTTGTTTGTTTTTTATTTTATTTATTTATTTTGGCTTACACTGGGTCTTAGTTGCGGCATGTGGGCTTCTTAGTTGCGGCATGCATGTGGGATCTAGTTCCCCTACCAGGGATCAAACCCAGGCCGCCTGCATTGGGAGCGCAGAGTCTTACCCACTGGACCACCAGGGAAGTCCCAATGCAAAGACGTTTTACTAAAAGCCTGGACTTAGGCATGAAGTATCCAAAAGGTGCCTTAGGCATGGAACCAGTCCATGCTCTACCTCTATAGCATTTCCAGATTAATTTAGCTACAGATAGAGCATGAACTGCCTGTGTCCTCTGCTATCCTACAAAAGTGTGCCAATCAGTGTTTAATACTGTAGCAAATTGGTCCTTATGTGATGTTTTGTTTCGTGGAGGATTTTTTCAAGTGTATGTGTGAGATTTTATTTGGTGCTTCCAGGTGGTTATTCAGGTTTTGCCAGATCGTAAAGGCTTAGGGATTTTTAGTTTTTATTTTTTAAATTTTAAACAATTATGTTCTCTCAGTCTTCTTTTTTCTAGCCTATTCTCTTAAATATTTTACCAACTAAGGGGTCAACAGTGAATTGATTAGTTGGTATAGATCTTTAAGTTCAGGATAATGTGTCTAGTAAAGTCCTGAATTCTATAGGAAATTCTGCCTGTCCTCTTGGAGTTTAGGAAACCGCTTAATTATAGCCATTAACTTGCCTCTAGAGAGCATTTTAATTCAGCTTCTGTAGATCTGCATTCTGTCAAGCAAGTTTACAATGTGAGGGTTCTTTCCTTATAGAACCTTGAAGAAAAGATAACTTGGATAGAAGATCAGGTAAAGCTCAGTAGAAAACGAGAGAGATGCAGGGAGGGTAAGTTCCAGAAGGTTTCAAAGTTTTGGAGAAAGACTATCTCGAGTTAGAATTTTGTTTAGAAGATTTAGAATATCTATCCGAAAAGCTATTGACTATTTAGTGTTAATCGCTCCTCTTAAACATATTTACCGATTTTGACATTTCAAATATCAAATGTTATTTTGAAATTGGTATTTTAAGTCGTTTTAAAATTTTTTAAAAAATGTTTTGCTATTTACCAAGTTAAGTGCAATAGTTAAGATTATAGTGCAACTTTACATAGAAAATAGTTTTTTCTAGAAGTTCAAGAATTTGACATAAACAGATCCATGATGAACTAGAAAAAGGAGCCATGACGGTTGGTCAACAATATGTGCGTATCAATGATAACTCAGCTTGCAGACCAGGCAGAGGTGAGGAAGGGGCTACATGATTGATAAAGGACCACAAATTGACAACACAAGGAGTACACATATGAAAGTTCTGTAGGGACCTACAAAGCTTGGCCACTCCCTTTTCCATAAATTTGTTGCTGGTTTAGTAGACCTCTAAAGTCAGGGCCTACTTGGATTGGATTGGAGACACATTAGACAGATATCTCAATCCACTCTTATCCATACATTCAACAGAAACTCCAGGACAAAACAGAACCACACAAAACAAAACTTTGTATTTAGAAACAAAAGCAAAAACAAAGCAAGCATCAGGAGAATAATCAGGTCAATGGAAAATACATTTATCAAATGGTATAACTCCAAAACAAAAAGTCTAGTTACCTTGTACAAAGACACAGGCTTAATTAGCAAATGTTGCACTTCCAAATCAAAGAGCTAATTACTGAATAAAGAAAAAAACGACACCTCATTACCTTATACAAAGAACTGAGTCTGATGGTCTTATGCAAAGATTCACTTGGCTACAGATCCTAGGAGAACAAAACGAATTCAGCAACAAGAGCTCAGTGATACCAGTCAGAGCTCAGATCATTGCTGGACTCACATCCCTGGCAGCAGATCTGAAGGATGCGTGGAGTCTGGGCACAAGGGCCCGAGTTAGTACACCTGGGATGCTGCCACGCAGGGGTCTTCTAAATTATGTCAGTGGCACTTTCAGAATTGTCCAAGAATAATGAGGCCACCATTTAACTCCTAAGCTAAGCACATTTGCACATATTGCTTTCGGTAGTAAGGGAGAGCAACGCTGGCCAGACACATTCTCTCTGAGCAGAGCAGAGTGCTAATCTTATTTGGGTTTTGGAGAAGCATGGAATCTGGGGACCAATGGGCTTTCAGAAGGGGGCTGGCATTGTCGGAAGTGTGGTTGCTCATGTGTGACTGCTGTTGACGGATTAGCCCTCGGTGGTGTGTTTTGTAGACCAAGTCTATCTCTACTTAGCTAAATTACAGAAGCAAGAGATTGACACTGATTGGCTGACTTGCAAAAGCATGTTCACTGAATTGAGTTGTCACTGATTAATTGAACAGGTTTAAAATACACTCTGGTAGCTACTTATTACCATGGTTACAGAGCAATCCATTTTTTTCTAAGTTTTTGGAAACTTTTAAAATTTTATTTTGAAGGAAGACTGTACTGGGTCTGATCCTCAGCTCTGTCGCTTAATTTGCTTAATAGCTCTGTATTTGGGGAGACTACTAGATCAATCTAAATCCCAAGAAAATGAAATAACTGTGTCTACTTTGCATGATTAGAAAACAATATGTTTAAAACACCTTGCATTTAGTTCACATTCAATAAATAATAAATTTTATTTTATAATCTAAAATTAGACAAAAACAGAAACACTTAATACTATAGAGAGCTTATTATGTGCCAGGTATTTTTTCCAAGGGCTTTTACATATTTTACTCATTTGAACCTATAAGGTTCAAACTGGTATAGGTACTATATTGTCATTTCCC
This sequence comes from Delphinapterus leucas, assembly GCF_059928025.1. Lineage (NCBI taxonomy): Eukaryota > Metazoa > Chordata > Mammalia > Artiodactyla > Monodontidae > Delphinapterus > Delphinapterus leucas. The sequence continues at coordinate 75,315,915 of NC_143145.1, read as the reverse complement.
TCATTTTATTCAAAACAAATAAGAAAATGGAGACACAGGGCCATTAAGCAAAATGCTGTATGTCACACAGTAAGTGCTAGAGCTGAGATGTGAATTTAGGCATTCTGGCTGCAGAAACTTTTGTGTTTAACCACTATACCAAACTGCTAACCTAATGTACAATGAAGAAATATGTGGTAAGTATGTATATATTATTTATAAGCGTGTATCTATTTATATAGATAAAGAAATCACCGGAGAATAATGAAGAGATCAAATTTCCAACAAACGTATTGGGGAGAATGGCACAGGTTAATTAGAGAACATCAGTTACAAAACTTCTTCTTCCTTTAATGGGAAACTAGGTAATTTGAACCAATCTTTCCATCTAGGACAATAAGGAAAGCTGGACAAAATTATCAAAAGAAATGTGCTTGAAGTCATGGAAAACTTTAAAAAGTAATGAAGAGAGGGAATTCGTTCAGTTCTGAGAGTTTGAAGCCTACATTTGTATATACCTCTGTAAAATTTAAAGTTATTCTTTTTTTTCTTCGGTACGCGGGCCTCTCACTGTTGTGGCCTCTCCCGCTGCGGAGCACAGGCTCCGGACGCGCAGGCTCAGCGGCCATGGCTCACGGGCCCAGCCGCTCCGCGGCATGTGGGATCTTCCCGGACCGGGGCACGAACCCGTGTCCCGTGCGCCGGCAGGCAGACTGTCAACCACTGTGCCACCAGGGAAGCCCTAAAGTTATTCATTTTTAAAGAGCAATAAAGTTTGTATAAGATAAAAAAAAAAAAAGTAATGAAGAACGACTGGGATAATGTTCAGGATAAGACTGATTTTAGAGACGCGGTCTCATCATTTAGGGCCATCTTTCCCTGGGGCTGTTTGCTGACAAGCAGAAGAGGGTACCGAGAAGCTGAGCACTACTTTTCACAGCCCTGTGGGGTTAAAGGGGTAAGAGCTGACGAATCAGCCAAGATGGGGGCCCGGGAACCACCCATTCATTAGGTGGGAACCCAAGGGGCTGCACCCGATGAGTAAAGGTGAATCAGGAGTAACTAACCCTCTCACGGACCTCATCTGAGCTTGTCATCTGCAGTTCCTAAAATCAGATTAAGATGATCCGGGATCACCAGTGCCCCCAGCACCTGGAATAAACAAATGAAAATCCTCTCAGGAGGAAGCTAACATCATCTTAGATATCAACTCAGTACACTTTCAAATCCAACGTTTTAATATTAAAATAACCAGGCTCATGAGGAGATAACAAAATGAACATGGTGTCCTTTATGAAGTATTAGGGTGTCTGTGTCATATTCGAGAATAAACATTTCAACAGAGACCTGGAAGATTTGCAGAGAACTGGAAGCTGTGAAAAGTGACTTTGCAGATTAAAAAAAAAAAAAAAAAAAGTCCTAAAGGAGAAGCTGAAATTAAAAACTCAATGAATGGAGTATTAAACGCAGCTTAAGACATACAGGCCAGAAGAAATTATTCAGAATGAAACTCCGAGAGACAAAAAGATGAAAAATACAGAATAAAAAGTATGAGAAATGAAGTATACTGAGAGGAACCTTAACATTTGTGTGATTAGAGTCCCAGAAAGACAGGAGAGAAACTGCCACAGAAACAATTTTGAAGAGATAGTAGCTAATAATTTTCCAAAACTAAGAAGGACCACAACCCGCAGATTTAAGGATCTCATCATATGCAAAGCTAGATAAAGAAAAAGAAAAGTATACTTGAACACATTATATTAGATCCAAAAGCAACTAGAAAATATAGCGAGGGAGAAAAAAAGATATATTACTTTCAAAAAACCCCAAAACAAACAAAAATTAGATAAACAATTGAGTTCTCAAAAGAAATAGTGAAGCCAGAGGATAGCGTCAAGGTGATGAAATAAAATAACTGCAACCTAGAATTACATGTCAACTAAAATATGTTCCGTCAATTAAAGTTTGCAACACATGTAACTGACAAAGGACCTGTATCCAGAAAATAAAAAGAATTTCTAGAACTCAACAAAAATAAATTAAAAATGTATCAACAAAAATAAATAAATTTAAAATGGGAAAGAGACTATATGTATATATATATAGAGAGAGAGACAGAACTCAAACAACCATAAAGTCTTATTAGTAATCAAGGAGATGCAAATGAAAACAAGTATAACGAACTATCACTATATAGCCACATAAGAGAAGAAACTGAAAATGACTGACAATACCAAATATTAGCTAGAATATAAAACAATTGCAACTCCTACTGCTGATAGGAGAGCAACTGATATCACCACTTTGATGAAGAATTTGACATTATCAACTAAAGTTGAAGATGTACCCTATGGTGTGGTGGGTCCACCTTAGTTTCATACCCAAGAGACAAGAAGACATATGTGCACTCAGAGCCACTATATATATATTGTAATTTAACTTCTAGAACAACTGTATCTGATTTTAATCACACCTACATTATATGGTTAAACATGCTTTTCCATGCCCTTGCCTACACTGGATATTGTCATATCCAGTGTCATCATTTTTGGTGTTGCCTATTAGATAAGGAAAAACTATTCGTGGGGTTTTTGTAGTTTTTTAAAAACATTTTATTGAAATATAGTTGATTTACAATATTGTGTTAGTTTCAGGGGAAACTATTAGTGTTTTTATATGTGTATATATATTTATATTTCTTTACCAGTATGGTTGGACATTAGTTCAAGTGTTTATTGTCATTTATATTCCTCTTCTGTTCATTTTTCTATTAGAACATTTTAAAATTCATTTATATGAACTCTTGGCACATTGAGAAATTAATATTTACTTGTCAAATTTTATGCAGGTAATTTTTTCCAGTTCATCATTTGTCTTTCAGTCTTCATCATGGTATATTATGCCAGTCAGAACTCAAGTTTTTTTAAAATAATAATTTAATCAAATTCATCAATACTTCCTTTTATGATTCCTTGATTTAAATAATTTTTAGAAGTATAAAGTAGGGGAAAATAAGGCAATCTCTAAATTTCTGCTATTTGTTGCTCAAAAAAGTTTACTTCAGTAGTAGTGAAAAAGTGGAATCCCTCTAAAGACTTATCGATGGGGAATGATTAACTAAATTATTTTTCACCCAGTATACTGCCATTAAATAATTCCTGGGACACAACATGGGAAAAGATGGATGGGCAGAATAACACAATGGTTGAGAGTGATCCCTGGAGCCAGACTTTGGGCAACTCACTAAACCTCTCTGAACCTTAGTTTCTTTATCCGTGAAATGGGTTTATAAAGCTCGTTCACAGAACTGCTATGGTGGTAACCAGGACGATGCACATAAAGGATTTAGCACAGTGCCTTACACAAAATTTCTACTAAATAGCATAAGGTATTTATGGTGGAAAAGATTAAAATGGAAAAGACAAAAGTAAAAATAGCCATTATGTTAGCATAGCAGGTTAATTTTTTTCTTTGTTTTCATTATTTCAATACAAATTTTAAATAAATATGCTTACGTGTTTTACCACCAAGGGAGCACACACCTAAGACATAGAGGTTACCTTCAGAAGAGCAGATGGATTAATTCAGAGAGGAGAGAATAATGATTGTGGCGATGGAGGAGTGAGTTATGAGAAATGATTAAAGATAAAGATTATGTCTGGTGTTGCTAAGTAATGACTGAGGGGGGACCAATAATTGACTGCAAAAATCTGACAGGAGAAATACTGAACAGGCAGGAGGAATTATTTAATCAGATTTAGGGCAGGATGGCTAGAAGAGTACAAGGAAGGAAAGAAAAATTTACCCTGAATGAGAGAGAAAACTTTCTGACAGTAAAAAATGATTACTGAAGAAAGGTCTTCCAAGAAAAGTGATAAAAGCCCATCCCTAAGGATATTTAAAATAAGGTTGGATAGAAACCAAGAAAGTGTATGTGACAAAGAAGCACAGTGCTTTGATTCAGTGTGCTAGCTTCCATCTCTGATTTTATAGCAGCCTTGGAAAAAAATAGATCACTCAGTCATGGTGGAGGATTAAAATGTGGCTCAAGCAACCAAGTGTTCGAACAGTTATGAAGAGTCCGGTTTCCATGCCAGGCACCAAACTCATCCGTGCCAGCGTCTGTGCCTGTAACATGATCTGCCCTATGTGACCAGGAACTCCACTAGGGCACAGCTACCACATACGTGATGAGGGTGGGGCATCAGCAAATTACTTGTTGCTGAGACAAAATGTGGATACCCGTCAACCAGTTCCTGAATCACGAAATAGTAAGCTCAGAGGGAACTGATCTCACCACTTACTTTGAAGATAATGAAAAGCTCTACTTACTGAGTATGTGCCGCGTACCAAACACTGTGTTATGTGTTTTACTATATAATCTCATTGGATTCTCCAAACAACCTTGGAGGGTGGCTGTTGATATTCACCCTTCGAAAATGAGGGAACAGAGGCTCAAAGAGATTAAGTCCTGTCCCAAGGTCGCATGGCCGGTAAGAACTGAAATGGAGATTCCAATGAAGTATATGTATTTCTCAAGCCCGTGCTTCTTCTCCCTACACACCGCTATCCCAGTAAACAAAAAACAAGGGTTGAGTGACTCACACAAGATCAGACAGTCCCATGTAGAGTCCAGACTAGAGCTGGGAATCCTTGTTCTTCCTCTCTGTCCTTAACCAAAATCAGTTCTCATCTTCATCTTGGGTCCCTGTTTCATCCCCTTACCCTCTCCTCAGGATATGGAGCACAGGAAGAAAGAAAACTATATTTTTGATTTTATAAACTGGGGGTTGGAAGAAAAAATGTGCGTGTGTAAATTTAGCCTTTTGAGTCTTTAGTTTTTTTCTATTCCATTCCAAAATGTATTGTATTATTCAACTTGTTAGTTCAATATTTTAACTTTTTAAGTGCTCTGAATTAGAAAAGTAGTTTATTCCTTTTATAATAAAGTAAGACCAATTTTATATGTAGCTCAGATGTGTATTGTGCAGTCTAATAATCTAAAATACATTGAATAATTAAAATATCAATAATTATGTGTCTAAAATACCTCACTTGTTCATTTTCTTACTTATGTTTATAATATTGCTTCATTATTGTTTGCATGACAAAGAGAATCTGTAAGAACATAAAATTTGTAGCATGCTATCTAAGCTATGAATTTATTAATGCCATTATCTACTTTTGCTTTAATTTTTCTCTTAATATGCTACATTCTCTCTGATGCATATTCCTCAAAGTCGTTAATAAAGAAACATTCTGAAATGAATACGTTAAATAAGTTTGAACACTCAGGAGCTAACCAAATAGAAATAAGAATGAAGATTTCTATCACCTAGAAACATTTGGGCTCTCCTCAACTCACTCGAAAAATCTCATCACATATTATTCAAATGTTTCTTTTTGGTTTTCTTTTTTCTTTTGAAGTATGAAGTTCACTGTATCTGGAAGAAGAAATCTATATGCCTTATGGGCTTCCATTCCTCCAAACCCTAAGAAACACACTGAATACATCAAAATCTTCTGAAAGAAGATAGTTTCTAATAGTTTCTAGTTATATTTAATGTGTTTAAAGGGGAAACAGAGTAGGTTGGGGAGGATAGAGGTTGGAGAAAATACTGTTTTATCTTCTGTATGCTGCTATATTGTTCACCCCTGGAGAAATGGCCATCTGGAAGACATGCACACGAAAGGATTGTCTGACAGAGGAAACACCTTTCATTGTACAAAAAGTACTCCTCTGCTGCACTTGGCTGAGGTACGCAAGACTCAGTTGTCCCCGCCTGCACTGGCCACTAGAAGAAACTGTAGAAACAGTTGTACCCTATTCAGAGGAGCTGAATATACAGGCCTAAATATTTAAAATAGGAGCGTGTTTTTGTTGTCATTGTTTTACCGACAGCCTTTTACAAATTTTAGGTGTGCACCTAGAGGTGGTCACCCCAAGCAATAACCCACACATGTGCTTGGAGGCCAGGATTCCTGTGGTCCCTTCTCTGAGGCTCTGGTCTGTTGGGCAGGGAACACCGAACCGAGAAATCTTCTCCAAAAATTGAGACTGAGTTATATTGAATTCCAGATGTGATGGCTTCCTTTCCCGTGTTTGTGTATATTCTCACTTTTCTCATTATTTGCAAAACAGACAAGAAGGCTACCTTTCCTTTGACAAGACAAAAATAAAAAGCAAATAATCTGCCAGGTATTCCACAAATTTCCACAGTTCCACATTCTTCACTCTCCCATTAGTCTATAGTCCAATGTAAAAGCCTGTCATCAACTGAAATATAAAACCAAAACTGTTACATTTTCGTATTCTCAAGCCCAACAACATTAGTTTTATTTTTATATAAAATAACTTTTTTATAATTGACTCTCTGTACTCAAGGTCTCTATAAACAGCCTCCTAAATCTGCCTACACCGTGTATTTTCTGATAATGAAGTCTCCTAACAATTATGGAAATTATACCCTTTTGATAAGATGTTTATTGGCTACAGTTTTGTTTTAGCCAACAAATAAACAAAATTAAGTTGGATCTTGAAACTCTTTAGTTATCTGCAAAATAGAGTTGGGATCAGTTATTTGTTTTTGCAATTATTGCCAAATTTAAGAGATACGAACAACTGTGAAATACCAGTAAACTAGCTAAAACACAGATCTCATTTTGTTCATCTAATTCAGCCCTTAACTGTTCCCTCACATTTTTCAAAGAGTTTCAAATCCTTTGTGTGTTTGACAGTTTCTTACTAGTAATGAACTGCTTAAAACTTGAACTGTCAGAATAAGATGTAAAGTTGTGCTCAGCTACCACCCACATGCAAATCTATGAATACAGTAGTCTTGTGGGATAGTAATGCTTTGGGTTAAATAACTTTCCCATCCTTTCAAGGTAAAGATGATGGAGAAGTGGGTAAAGAAGTTCAAACTTTCATTCTGGGGTGTTTGATTCCTAGTTAGCTTATAGGATGATAAAAGTTACAGTATAGCTAACACTTCTTATAGAACTAGCAATACTACAGTTAACTGGGAAGGAAACCAAGGCCCGCAGAGAAAATACTTGGCCAGACACTTGGCTAGAAAAGGATCTGGAGGTGCATTTCTCCATTTTTTTGCCTAGTGATTTTTTTTTTTAACAATCTAGTGATTTTTTAGAAGAACACGATGCCGCTTCTAAGATTCAAATAGATCACAGAATTAATACTTCATTTTAGGCTTATTTTCACCATTTCCTCATAACCTGTTAATTAATTCAACTAGTTTGAGTTTTTCTGTTGTCCCTTTGTTGCTGCCCAGCTCTGGAGGGAAACGCCAAATGCCAAGCAATAGAAGAAAGCAGAGAAGGAGCCCTGAGAGACTGAGAGTAAAGGTGTCCAGATCCTAGATGTTCAGGGCTAGACTGCATTCATGACGCTTACACTAGGTAACAAAATGATTACCCTTTAAATGTTCCAAAGGGTTGCTTCTAAGTTTTTGTAACAAAAAAAACAAAACTATAACATAACCACATTGTACTGATTCCAGTTTTCATCCCAGTGAAAACAAGACTATTTGGTCACATTCAGAGGTAAACCTGTCTGACCACTTCCACACGCCCAGGTCAGGCGTTTCAGTGGCACCTGTTGGCTGCAGGTGACGGTGAAGTGAGGGTCATGGAGGTGAGCCGGGGGCCAATGAACCCTCCCTCATGAATAGCTCTTTGTGAATGCAAGCTGCATCTACCTATATTTGTGAAACAATGGACTCTCTAAATGTGGTTTGCAGGAAAGTGTTGAACTGTGAAAACTTCTGATGCTTCTGATACCGTTCAGTTTTCCGCTGCCCATAGCTGAATGCTTTGCGAAATGCCTGAAAAATGTCCCATAACCAGATCAACAGAACATGACCACTGAAATCCTGGCTACATGGAAATAGTCTGCTCTAGAGAAAGCTTTATTTTCAACCCTGTGTTTGTTTTAATTTTAGACCACGTTCTCCTGATCCCCATGTCGGGATGTTTACACTGACCGTTCAACAATTAACCCTGTTAAACAAACACTTACCCCATCTCTACTCACACATGGGTCATTTGTCTGCTGTATCTTTTCTCCAGACCTTATATAGGAATTAATTATAAATAATGTGTTAAACATTTCACATGAAAATAAATACGCACGTAGCATCCACAAATTTTAATAGCTAGTCTTCGTTTAGACCTTACTGTGTGCCAGGCTCTGTGCTAAGCACTTCACATGCGTTATTTCATTTAATCCTCACCAATCCCATGCCGGTGATAGATACCAGAATTATCCCCAATTTAAATATAAAGAAGCCGAAGCTTAAACAGGTTAAGTAAGTTACAGAAGGTCACATGGCTTGTAAGTAGCAAAGGCAAGAAGAGGTAGCTGGAGAAGTCGAGGTCGGATCACGGGTGCAGAGGTCATGGAAAGGGCGTTTGGATGTTGTTTGTACTGTGATGGGAAGACAGCGGTGGCTTCTGAGCAAAGAAGGATCTGATCCTTTTTCGGGTGTGTATGGTAAAATATACATCACATAAAATAATACTTTAACCATTTTTAAGTGTCTCATTCAGTGGCATTAAGAACATTCAGGGTGTTGTGCAACCCTCACCACCATCCATCTCCAGAGTTTTTTCATCTTCTCACAGTGAAACTCTGTACCCATTAAGCACTAACTCCCCCTTCCCCCTTCCCCCAGCCTCTGGTAACCCCCATTCTACTTCCTGCCTCTCTGAATTGGACAGCTCTAGGTACCTCATGTATGTGGAATCACATAATGTTTGTCCTTTCACATCTGGCTTATTTCATTCCGCATGTTTTCAAGGTTCATCCGTGTTGTAGCATGTATATAGAATTTCATTCCTTTTATGACTGAATAATATTCCACTGTATGGATCTACCACATTTTGTTTATCCAATGAGTTAAATAGAATCTATGATCAAAATTAATTTCATTTGTTTCTTTTTACTTTTTTAAAATAGGGCTCATAGAAAAGGAAACATTACATAGGTGGTTCCCATTTGTAGCTTGTATTAAATGCCCCTTGGACGGTGCAGTTTGATTGAGTCTTCAGACACTTATGGAGAAGTGTAGAAAAAAACTCCCTTAAGGATTTTGTAAATCTCATGGGGGAGAAAGGTAAGCAGGTGGTTGCTGACTACAAGAATCCCAAGAAAAGAATGATGCCTTACATCAGCTCAAAATACCCCAGACATAGCATTTTTGTATGGAGGAGAAACGATTTTATGGCCAAAGAAAGCATTTGTTATAGTGGATTTTTCACCAAAGAGGATTCATTGAAATCAAATCAACAGCTCGTTCATTACAGAGGGTGGAGGAATCTAGTGGGAAACAGGAAGCATTTGCTCACTGCTTGCCTGATGAAGATAAAAATGAGTATCAAGGAATCACTAGAACGAAACAGGAATATATTCTGTAAAATGTTTATTAACCTTTCTAAGCAAGACATCATGCTATAACAGAAATATTTTGTTGAGAGGATTTTTTTAAAAGTCACAAATCTGGTTATAAAAAATCCTGGAAGCGGAACAGAAACACACAAGCAGTTTGGGAAGCATCCCTATACTGGGTGGCATCCTTGCTCACCATCATTCTTGGTCAGATATGAAAGGACAGAAAAAATGCAGACATTGAGGGCTTGAACTGGAATCTGACCCCAAAACGCAATAGCCTCCAAATACCCAAGTTAGAGCTGGTGTGTGCTCATACGGTGACATCTGAACACGTGCGACAGCTTTCCACTGTTTGGTTTCAAAATCGGTAGAGCTATGTCTGGGCTGTTTTAACAATAGTGATGAAAGTCTGTAGTGAGCCATTCCCTCCCTTGTTTGACGTAAGAGAGCACAGCCCTCTTGGAGAGAAGTCCGAACAGCCTAGTGGATAGAGGGCTTGGGAAATTAAAGTTCATTTACTCTTATTTATGGCAAGGCCATTTCAGGCCAGGGGCATGCTTCAGAGATCTGAGTTTTCAGTAAGATTGCCTATCCTTTTGTGTCCTTGTTTTTAAATTTCTGCTTGACTTCTTTCAACACTGTATCTATCTTTCGAAAAATAAAAGGCATTCTCCACAATTAAAAATTGCTTGGTCCATCTTGGAGCTACTGTCCCTATTATGTCTGCAGGCCATTCTCCTGTACCTGCTCCTTTGTGAATTCCAGGGGCTGGAGACCCTGAAGGCCCACACGTCCCCCCACCTGCCGCCCTCACAGGGAGATGCAGCAAACGCCTACGTGCAGCCTTCTAAAGGAACAGCTCTGCTGACAGACGTAACTTTTTAAATTACCACAAGAGAATCTTTCTCTAAGCAATTTATTATTTAAGAGTGATGGCACGTAAAGGAGAGTAATGATCTATGGTTACTCAACTTGCATTTGATCAGGTAACACTCCGCTCCAGGGAAGACTGGAACATCATCGTCTGAATGGAGGCCAGGCTCTGATTATTATACTTCATGCTACATGGATGTCTCAGAGCCTTCACGTTCCACTGGAAGCTCCCTTAACACCTGGCCCCTGTTGAATTTCCCCAATCTTTACCCTTAAGGGAAGGGTTAGACCCATTTGCCTTTCTGAAGCGCTACTACTCGAAGCAAATGGAGTTTGGGGCCAGAAACTGCTGTTGAAAGACAGAAATGACCCGTCCTGCCACCCCTCCTTGTGGCCACGTTGATGAACTTGTCTATTACAGAGCCCGTCATTCCAGGGGGCCAAAGTTTAGGACAGAGAGTACACACTGCGTCTTCTGGGACAGGGCACACGCTCCCACCAGCCACATGTCCGTCTGGGCCCTGATGTCCATCCAGATGGGGATGCCAAGCCTGCTCACCAGCCAGCCAGCCAGAGGGGAGACGCAGCAGAGCACAATGCCCATAAACATGCCAGTTAATACCTACTTTTCCTTCATGAAGATTTATTTCTCAGCTCCTAGCACAGCCTACACATAGTAGGTGTTCAGCCCTCAATAGATATTTCCTGCTGAATAAATTTAGTCCTCTGCTCCTAGGAGACCGCATTTAACTGTGATACGTAACACGTCAGCTACACTTACACGCCCAGTAAAAAGACAGTCCCTATACAAAGTTCTTGTTATTCCTGTCACTCAAAATGTGAGCCCTTTTTAAATAGTTTGTCTCATTTGGTGTACACAGATTAGGGATGAAGCCCTTTAGTTATGTTTGTAAATTTCTCCATTAGGACATTAGCATTCAGAAGCACCTACAAGCGGAATCGACTTTTATGAGAAAACAGGACCCAACAATAAGATATTTCTCAGCTGTCAAACAAAGAATTTACATCGTACAGGATGGCAACGGGGCAGAAGCAGCCTCTTCAATAAGTGGTGCTGGGAAAACCGGACAGGTACAGGATTTGGATTTTCAATAAAGCAAGTACGCAAAACCAGACGATGACAGTGTCAAGCAGGAAAATCCATGGGGAGTGGGAATGCTGAGGTCTCCTCACAGGCTTATACTATAAAACACCCGGTATCAGATAAAAGATGCTGAGTTCTTGGGGAAACACAAGGTTGGAAAAGTCGACTTCTGCTTGAAATCTACATTTCCTGGAGCTTGGGAGGAAGAACAACAGTGGAACTGTGCCAAGGGAGGAGAGGGAGGGGGAGGGGGAGAGTTCCTTCATCAAGATCCATCATCTCTGACCCGAATTCAGTGCCCTTACCTCTGAAAAGACAGTGGTATATTTTTCTCCCACTACAGGTAACTTTTATAAGCCACTGGAGCTTTTGAAAAATTTTTAACTGTGGAGGGGCAGGGGAGGAATGGAAATTTGTCTCAACTTGCTGACGCCTACAAATTCTCTATAATTTGTTTAGGACAAAATAATACGTCTGCGTTTCATTGACCTTACGTCCAAGGCTTCAAGTTCACAGAAACCCATATGCGATAAAGATGCATAGAAATGGAAACCGATATCAGATCAGTCATGGAGGCAGCAGCCTGCTGTTAGCATACATAGTTCTAACAGCCCTGAGACATGATTTCTTTCCTTCCCTTCTTCCTCTTTCTCTTTTCAACCATTTATTAATTCTACACACATTTATTGGACACCTAACACCCTTTCCATAGCCACTGCCAGCTGAGCTTCGCGGGCCAGGCACACATTTGCATTTTATTCTCCGTGTCCAAAAATCTGCCTAAAGTTGAGCGAACTTGGGCTGAAGACAGGGGGTCCGCTCTCTGCAGGTGCGTGGGTGTCCCCGTCTCTGCCAGCCGCACGGCCCCAGAATTGAGGACATCGTGTTTTCAATTTTCTTCAATAAAGCAATGAATCCGGCAATTTACTGGCCTGCTTCAGCTAAACAGAAAGGACAATTTGAGAAGGATCACAGTTCAGGCCCAGTCAGACGGAAACGACTGAAAACAGAGCTGGCCGCTATGTGTCCCCAATGCCACTCACTGTCGCAGTTTGACTGACAAACTGACTTTTTTGAGGTGCTCATGTCCATTTCAGTCAGAGTTTATTGAAGGTGATTTTGATCTTCTCCATGAGGCCACAGCAGTGGCCATGCCATCTGTCACCTTGATTGCATCGTGGATTCTCTGGAGAGAGCGCCATGGCTCCTGATCATTTACAGATTGTGCTGCGCTCCCTTCCATAAGGACCACATGCACAGAGCCAGATGGCGAACATGCACGCTTATTATAAGTCTTTATCTCCGTGCAGGAAGGAGAGGAACCATTAGGTCTCCCTCAGGAGCTCTGCCCCTCTCTACCGTCAGGCTGCTCCTCAGCAAACACAGCCTTCTTCAGCTGTCGTCGGCCTACCTCTGAATATTAAAAAAATAAACAGTAATTCCATCAGCCGAGGCCGGGAAAGGAAGATGGTCCAGCCAAGCCATCCCTGGCCTTGCCTTCCTTTCTCTCCTCGAACCCCCAACTCGCCTGACTGTGGCACTAGGTAAAAACAAGAGTGTTTGCAAATGCAACATTAACAGTGTTGATTTTTTAAGAGATCAGGAAACAAAGTGAGTGACATGGTCCTATTTTCTGTTATGGGGATTATGGCTTCCATTGTATTGGCCTCATTCTTTCCCATTTAAGGATTTTCTGTTTATTTTACATATTTTTAAATTCTACATTATTTTTGCTGCAATGATCCCAGGAAGGGGGCCACCTGTGTCTCGATAAGGGCCAAGGTACAAGGGTCCAGGAAGGGACTTGGGGCCTGGGGACGACGGGCAAGACTGGAAGACGCCAAGGATGGTGGAACTCTAGAAAAATTCCCTTCAGTAAACCGTCTGTGGGAAAGAGACAGCGTGGAAGGCCAGGAACAGGTCTGGAAGGCCGAGTGAGTGCAGCGCAGAGAACAAGCTGAGCAGATCGGGGATGGTTGGTAAAAACGTGTGTTTCCTTCCAAACCACCATTGTCACTTACTCTTAGGAATCCATAGAGGATCTAAAGGAATCCTCTGTGGAACTACAACACATGCAAAAATAAATACTGACAAAATAAACACACATTAGCTGGAAAGAAAGTGATTCTCAACTTTTTTATTTTATAGATATAACTTACATAAGGATGCATATATCTTAACTGTACATTTTAATCTTTGCATATAAATACTTCACCCAGGTCAAGATATAGGACATTTCCAGAACTCCAGCGGACTTGTGACAAAGAAATAAATGCTCATAAGCAGATTCACTAAGAAGTCCACCTCTGCTGCCTCCAATGCTTTTTCCATCAACAGTACAGAACTCTCCTTTCCTTCTCTCTCTCTCTCTCTCTTTCTCTCTCTCTCTCTCTCTCTCTCTGTCTCACACACACAACACACACACACACACACACACACACACACACAGAGGGAAGAGAGACGGAAAGAGAGCAGTGCTTGGACTTTGCCACCAAGAGCCCTCCGCTATGTAGGAAAGCCCCTGCCAGTGAGCAGCTGTGTGCAGAAACCAAGGAAAGGTTTCCAGTGACCTATAACCTTGAAATCTCGCCTACAAAGGTCATTCATTTAGAATAACTGCCATGTTAGTTGTCAAGGAGGAAGAAATTTTCCTCTGCCCTTCTAGGTTCCTCTGCCTGGTCTAAGAGTTAGACTGACATGAGACAGGTTAAGGAGAAAATCAAGCAAAAGTTTAACAACACGTATATGTGGGAGAGACCCAGGAAAACTGAGTAACTCAGCAAAATGGCTGAAAGCTTCACCCTAAATAACATCTTCAGCTAAAGACAAAAGAGGAACTTTGGGGTGGTGCATTGGGTCTTTAAAGAGGAGAAAGGCAATTGACCTGGAGATGGAAAAGCAAACAAATGTTTAGTAAAAGACTGTTTGCTGGGCCCTGCAGGGACAGTGGGACGTAGAGGGGACTCTCATCCTTAAGTCTTGCCTGACTTTCCTCCCGCCCTGCTTAGCTCATATTCTTTTGCAGTTCTCTCTGGGGGGAGCCCTATTCTGGGAACACGCCCTCTATCCACAAACACTGGGATGCGTAGATGCCAGATTTTGTTCCCCTGCATAACCCGATGGTCGCAGTTACTGAAATCCAGTATCTCTGCTCAGACACTGAATCCAAGTGATCCTTGTGCCTGCTTGCACAGTCACACGATACCTTATGGTTTAGGTTAAAATGATGTGGGATTTCTCCATCCGTGAAATGATAAGTCCGCCTTCTCTTACACACCATTTTTCAAGGGCCTGTGGCTCTTCCGGAAGTATCAGCCTTTGTTGGGAGTACAGGATAAGCTACCACAGAGTAGTTGTGAAAAAAAAATGACTATAAGGCATCCCACCGGGAAAACACACACACACACACACACACACACACACACACACACAACAAGCTGCTTACACACCCACATTCTTCCCAAAGTAACAGAGTCCAAGTCTCTTCCCGAGCACAAGTCCAAAAGTTATTCCACATGTTGGTTGACACATCAGGGACTTTTCCAGTGGATATCAGAATAGAAGACAATAATGTTTAAACAGACTAACTCTATTTTTTTGGTAAACCATTCAATCCATCAACTTCCATGATTGTGCTACTTTGTTTACATTTTCTACGATTAAAAAAACAGTTGTTATAATAGAATATAGTCACTACCAAAATATTTTTAAGAGGAAGAAATTTAGTGTGTAATCCAACACAAATGTTCTCAGAGGAGGGATTTATGGTGAGCTCCTACTCAAACATTTTTTTTTTACTTTGGGGCATCAGGAAGTGTGTGTCCATAACACTGTGTAAATATTTGAGTGTGTGCAGGAAATGTGTATATTTGATAGGCTTGTGTGCTCACTATACTTGAGATATTTTGCAAGTGATATTTAAAGGCACAAACAAGAAAAAGCAGTCATGCCTATCAAAAAGAATTTCTGTTCCCTGAACATTAACCTCAGATAGATTGTTACTCAAGCACACGCATGGACTTCCAGCATTCTCCTCAGTATGTCTCATTTTTCTACCCAGCACAGAGAGGAATAAGTTTGGGATTAGCTCTGCCTGGGTAAACAGATGATCCTGACCTTTGTAACATCAACTTTTTCTGTGGTTTTGGAGCAAAAACCATGTATAGGGAGGCGCATTGAAAACCAAATCACCAAACACAGCTCACAGTCTTCAAAAAGAAAGAAGATCATCAGAAACAACATAATGAATCTGATTAAAAATAAAAATGTGGTCTTGTAAGGTGAAAAATACTGCTAAGGCCCAGGAAAAGGAAAGTGAAACTGGGTTTGATGACTTCCTGTTGATGAATTGTGCGTAAGATACAGGAAGGCTTCTTGGCTCCCACGTGGGGAGACGATAACGCTGCAAGTCTGAAACACTGAACGTTTTTATTTCCATTTCTGATTCTGGCACTTCTAGTGAGGTTGGGGTCAGAAGCTCAACGCAGTGTCCCCAGTGCTGGCCTCGGCTTCAGGTGCAGGGAGAGGCCGGAGGGCTAGGGTTGAACTGCAGCCTCTTCACCTGGCCTTGTCCTTGGACAGGTTACTTACTTTCTCCCAGCCTCATATTCTCTGTCTGCTAATGAGCAAAGACAATTCCTATCTCCCAAGTGAGGATTAACTGCCATGAAGGGGGAAACATCTCACATGTCTCTGGCACGTACTAAGCCTTTAAAGCATTTGACAGCTCAGATTAGGCCAGAACAAACGTCACCATTTCTGTTAAAAGATAGTGCTGCAAATGCATACACAATGCAATAGCTAAGATTATTAGGTGGCAATGTAGAAACCATATTTTGTAAAGCAGCCACAATGGTCAATGCATATTTGATGGAGCAAAGGGGGCAGGTGATGAGGAAAAGAACACCGCCACCACTCACCTGCCATTTGGTAACTGGCGTGACCTTGTCCGTGTTACTGAAATTCTCTGTGTTTCAGCTTTTCCACCTGAAAAAGGGGGAAACGATACGAAACCCATCTCAGAATTAAATGAGATAATAGGTACCTGGCAAATTATAAGCACTATAAAATTTAGCCAGCATTCCGAGTGCTCTGATGCCTGTGAAATAGTAGCTCATGATTTCATCCTTTACTAACTTTTGGCTGTGATGTAGCAATAAAATCTTATTGCTCCTCAGAAGCCCAGGAAACTGACCAAAATCCATTGTTCACTTTTATTTGATGTTTTTGGTTTTCAATGTTTGCTAAGTTGGAACTATTGTTTATTTTATTTCATTGCTACAAACCATACCTATAAACTTGCTAAGCTGTGTCACTTCTCTCTCTCTCTCTCATGCACACACACACACACACACACACACGCTTACACACAAACACACTCATGCAGGGTGGGTGTTGCTGGAGCTCTCCAAACCCACAGCTGTTACTGGGAAAACACCTCAAAGTACAATAGGAAAAGGAGTGGCATTATTTTGGACTCAAAATGAAAAGACTTGGATATTGGTCCTAATTCCATCACTTAACCTTGGGTAAAGCACGTATTTCCTCTGCATTTGTAAAATAGGTATCGGAATGTGTTTTCATTTCATGGGGTTGCTGTAAAGATCAAATCTGTGAAGTCTTTGAAAAATATGAGGCACTCTACAGGCTTAAAGTTCAGGTGTTGGTGTTATATGTTAAAGAAGGCTTCACCACCAAACATTCATGAGTGTTATAAACAGATTAATGAAGACTTTATCAGAAATAACTTCGAGTCTAGCTGGAAAGCAAGGACATCAAAATTCACTGTGTTCTAAACCATAATGCTGATACAGAGATACATCTAAATTCTGCTCCCGGGGTTTCAGGCGTTCCTGGATCAAGTGATTAATACGATGGACGAATAGGACTCACATTTTAATTTTGCTTCTTCCTCTCTTTGAGAATATTTCCAATATTACAATGTCTATCCCCCAAATAGCATAAGACCCAAATAAAAGTAAATCCAACAAAATCTGCTTAACTCAGGCTGCTTTAAAATAAGAGCTCATACAATGGGACAGTTGGTCCCAATCCTGGTTTAATATGTCTGCAGTACAAAGGGTCTTTGCTGCCTCCTGTTTCTGCAGAAGAAGGAGCTTATTAAAATAAAGGTAGAATAGAATTTAAGCTCCTAATAGGAATGGAAAAGCAATAATTGATATAATAATAACAGAAAACAATAACACTATTTTTCAGGATATTTCTTATTCTTGTACTGTAATTTAATTTAGTGATAGTCAAATTTCAAGGGTTACTTCATATGAATGCAAACAATAGAAATAATTATTTCTCCTTAAAAAGTTCCAGAGATTCTTTTAAGGAAACGTATGACTATAAAAAGGCAGTTCTAAAAGTAAATTCAAATAACCTATAATGAACAAAGTAATTCAAATCTAAATAACATTAGGAAACATAACAGGCACCTAACCTTTCCTTTTTGTCATTAGATAAAGTAGGTATTAGAAGCTAATTGAACATGATTATAAGAAAGTATTTTTCAATAATAAATCATAATGAGTAAAATAAAAATTAGTGTGTATATATCTGTGTGTACATGAGTGCACGTACATTTGTGATGTACGTGTGTGTGTGTGTGTGTGTGTGTTCCAACCAAATTCAACTAGCAGGCAGTGATCACACGTCTCATCTTGTGAGTGGCATTAGATATCTTGTTCAAAATCTCTGATTAATCTGATTAAGTTAGTGAGTGAATAATCCTTTAATCCTCTCAAGAATACAGTTTACGTCTGCTGAGTGTCAAATTTAAGACTGGTAAGCTGTAAACACCGAAATTTAAGTGAAAGGAAGGAGAAAAAGGCAGCCACCCAAAGTCAAACTGTGCCACCTCTTTCCCACATCCTGTCTTTTGTGGGTGACCTTCTCAGCTGAAACGAGAGAATGAGAAACATTAGGAAAAATCATAAATCATCCTCCAGCAGTGGCTCTGCAGCAGGGAGCGTATCAGTCACGGAGGACCAATCTGCTAGCATGTGCTTCCCTTTTCCCAACCAGTTTAATTATAAATTAATGGATACTGCCTTTTGCTTCTCATTTCATTCTAGAGAAGAAGTGTTTAAAATCAGATATTCATTTTATACTTGGAAAACTATCTCAGAAGCAAAAAATTGCCAAGTATCTTTGCAGAATCACATAAACAGGAAAACGAACATCCTTCCGTTATAATCTCAGTCCGTGGACCACGCTTCAACTGTTCCTGCATTTAGCTTTGGCCAGGTCAAGTGAATTGAAGTGGCTTGAGGCTGCTTTATCATCATGCACGGAATTCAAATAATAAGAATGAGATAAGATAGTGTGCGGAGGGAGGTTGAAGGAGGATAGTGGTGACTCATCTGCTACCCAAGGAAAGTAAAAAAGTAAATTCTTTTAAACCGATTGACTTGCTTGCTTGGCGCATTTGACCACCTACTTTTAGCTGAGATATGTACGTATCAGGCCAATCAGAAGTTTTTAATGTCCATAGCCCAGAATGTGCTGTAAATTTATTTGCCTGAAATATTTTTTGCATCAGTTGTTTATGAAAATTATCCCCTGCCTCTAAAAACCTTCACTGATATCTACTGGAAAGGCAAACCTGCTGGACGACATTAATTTGCCACTCAAGTACTTCTTCACTTACTAATTTAACATGAGTCAAGGGGATCTGGTCTAACTCAAGTACTGGCCAACCCTCAAAAGCAGAAAGTCTGTTTTATCCCTTAATTCCTCATGATGTGAGGAAATGAGGCAAAGGAAGAAGACCCCTCTCAGCCCTGAGTGCAGCTCCAGAATCAGTGCCAGTCTGGGAAGAGAGGTAGAGATTCGATCGCCTGATCTTGAAGGGCAGGACCACTGCTGGGGCCCTGAGGACCACAGACCCCATCACAGCTTCTGGACTGAGAGTGACCCCAAGTCACAAGGGGAGGTTTAAGGTTTTCTGCAGATTTTCTTCTAAGACTTTAAAGAACTGACTGGGAAATGGAGAATAGTTTTCAGCCACCTCCATGAATGAACTGTGGGGCTGAGGAGTGAGTGCCTGACGATAAATCCCATATTGGTAACAAATTGTGAAATGATTCTGCCGTGCTTTTGTTCCAGCCCTTACTTTTATGAGTAAGGGCTCTCGTAAAAGCCCACAGAGCAGTGTTTACCAACTGTGTAAGATCATTTCTGAAATTATTTTACAATGAACCTAATTATGAATCAATATCTAAAAGAATATGCATATAAATTGTGCCATTTGTAGTGTTGTTTTTCTTTTTGTACATCTCCTCTAATTGATTGTCTTTAGGCCCTGTTCTTACCTTCTCATAATCATGATTACTCATATTACAGAATAACAGATGCACTCTTTTGCCTTTACATGGCATATAAGTTAACAGCCCTCTCTTCTGCCATTCATCTACTCATTCATTCATCCATTCAACAACTGTTTACTGAAAGTTTGTTAAGTGCGTGGACATCAAGATGCTATGATTTAAAATGACCCAACCGGAGTAGCGATCCTATTCTGCCCCCAGCTACTTCCCTTTCTCTTCCCATCTTTAACAATTTTACATGTTCTTCATTTCCTGTTTACTTTTTAACCATTGATATCTGCCCTCTGCCCTCACTATGCTAATTGGTCACCTTCTACTTTGTGTCTTCTTTTTGCAAAGTCTTGGTTCCCTTGACTTTTCTAACATTACTCTCGCCTCTCTCTCCTAGTTCTTTCTTTTTTTCTTTTTTTTCGCCCCTCAGGCCTCTACATTTCTACGTTTGTGTTTTTATCTGCTTGCCCTTTTAATATGTTACCTCCCTTCTCTTTTCTTCCATGTAAGTCACTTAATTTTCTGTTTTTTAAAAATTTATTTTATTGTGGTAAGGACCGTTAACATGAGCTCTACCTGCTTAAATTTTTGAGGGCACAACACATTCTTGTTGACATTAGGTACAACTTTGAAGAGCAGATCTCTCGAGCTTATTCATCTTGCTTGACGGAAACTTTATGCCCTTTGTAGTAACACCAACGAAGACATACAAATGGCCAACAGGTATAGAAAAGGTGCTCAGCTAATCATCAGGGAAATGCAAGTCAAAACCACAATGAGATATCACCTCACACCCAACAGTATGGCTGTTATCAAAAAACAAAAGCCAAGCGTTGTCAAGTAAATGGAGAAAGTGAAACCCTTGTGCACTGTTAGTGGGAATGCAAAATGGTGCAGCCATTATGGAAAACAGTATGGACTTTCCTCAAAATATTAAAAATAGGACTACCATAAAATGATCCAGAGATCCCCTTGGTATATTCCACGTAGAGTCCATAAAAGAGACCACAGAATCATGGATGTTACATGTGCTGAGGCCTTGCCAAAAAGCAATGTGAAGTCACTCAATCTCCATCTAGCTCATTCTTTGAGACTCAAAAGACCATTACAAAAGCATACTTGGTGAGGATAATGCATGAGGGTCACAGCCATCCCACTCTCCTCTTACTGTGGTGGTGCCTGTTCATCTGGCTTCAGATCCACCTCTTCCTTTGAGTTTCTACTGACTCTTGAAAAAGGCCATATATGCTGATATAATCTTGAGAGGCCTTGCTGAGAGAACAGGAGGTCTTAAAGTAGCAGAAGGGGGAAAAGTGCATGAGTGACCTTTAGGAAATCTCAAGATCTTGAAATCTATTTCCAGTGAATACCAGAGCCAATTGGAAATCCAGATTACAGGGTGTTAGAGCCTATTTTTACATTGGATCCAGAACTTAGATTCTTATCAGTCTGTTTCACTAGCCCTTCGCCTCTAGGCAATGGAAGTTTAGACAAGCAGATTCAGCTCCATCCAAGCTCTGAGCAGGAGAGAACATAAGCTGGGCTCCTCCCGTCAGTGATGTCTAATGTGGTCAAATCTTCATGTTCATAAATGTGGGATCTAGGGTGGGCTCTGAGTCCTCAAATGGCCATCGAGCACCAGATCTTCTCTAAGACCATCTACATTTGCTCAGGCTAAATAACCAGGCTTGATTTCAGTTCCAACATCCAGACCCTCCAAGCCATAGTCCAACTGACTAAGCCCCTAAACCCTGCCTAGCTCTTACCAGTCCTTTCTTAGATGGTCCTGGACCCTGTTTTCCATACCTTTGGTCAACGATTATAGCTTCCTTCAAAACAGAAAGATTTCCTAAGAAACTACCATCCTCATAACTTCTGGAATAGCCATTGTTGGGGGATTCCAACCACACCTCAACCATCAGATTAGACCATCTTTCCTGACCTAGATCCTGTTCCAGTTCACTGTGACCCATTGCACACTGTTGTTTACATACTGGTCACTCTTTCAGTGCCCGAGAGACAGCTTAATATTTAGGTCAGTCCCCGTTGCCCATCTGGTTTCAGCATCCTATTTGTTCCCTTTGACTCATGCTAACAATGTCCTCACAGACAGTCTTTCCTGAGTTATGCTACTAGGACCTATTGGAGCAGATGTCTGAAGAATGTAAGAAAGCAGAAGTGGGTTATAGACATTTTACTGGTTTTGAGGTTCTTTTAGAATTGACTGATCCTTAGAGGACCCCCAGTTCCCCAAGACCGGCCAGACCAAGAATAGGCTTCCTGTGACTATTAAAGGATGCATTCGTCCACTTTCTAGGCTGAGATGCAGAAGTGGCTAGTGGCCACAACACATCTTTAGTGTATTTCCTTGTATCAGCCTATGGTTCTTCTAAAACCTGACACTAGTGAATTACTTGCCTCTAGTACTATAGCAACCAGCATGTGTCAAATGTTTGAAAAAGGAATAGAAAACTAGACTTTATCACCTAGTTTTGCTTCCCAAGTATATGTTTTTACCATTCACTTTGACACAACAGCATTAAAAAGTTCAAGAAAGTCATTAGATTGATTAAAATTGGAAAGATGGATAATGCCATTATTATTGGGCATATGGGTATGTGGAAACCTTCACATGCCTGCTGATTTAAACATAGACTGGTGCAGACATTCTGGAAACGACCTGGTAATATTTAGTTAAATTAAACATTCACTATAATAAGCAGTACAGTTCCTGAATATAATTTTTTTAAATACTCTCACACACCAGGGGGCATGCTCCATGACACTTATCATAGTGTTGCTTGTGATGGTGGGAGGAAATCGTGGTGTCTGTCACTAGTGGGTAAGTAAAACATGGTAGACGCCAACTGTAAAGTATTCTGCAGCCATCAGAAGCAAAGAGCCGATGTTTATACAGCCACATGGGTAGGTCTTAGAAACAATAGGCAATAATAATAAAGAGAAAATAGAATGAGCTATCTAACATAATGATACTTGTATAAATTAGAATACATGAACAAGTGTTTTATAAGAACACATGAAAACAAAAGGATATCATCAAACACATTCACATGACTGCTTGTGGTAGGGGGACGAACGAGAATGGCAGTGAGCAATTGAGAAATGGAGGCCAAATGAGATAGATGATAGATAGATAGGTGATAGATTAAAAGATGGATGGATGAATGGATGCATGGATGGAGGGATGGATGGATGGACAGATAGATAGATAGATAGATAACATATAAGTGAGATAGGTCAAGAGAGAAGCTTGTGCAAACCAATGATATGGTGTCATGGACTAAGAAGTATAATTAACAACTTTCTGTACTTGAAATCCAGAAATAAACTACAACAGTCCAAGAAAGCTGGTAAGTTTCTAGGGCAATAGGACATTATCGCTGAGGCACACCTGAGATTGAGATTAAAAGCTAAGCACTAAAGTTGTGGTATTGCTTAAACTTTACTCTGCCTGTGACACCTGGATTTGCCATGAACATCCCACCTGGCTCCTTGAGACATCTCTCTGGTTACCAGCCAACACCGAGAGCCTAGACCGGGACCGGTCCACAGGCCCAGCATCTTTAACAGGATGTACAAGCAGCTGCTAGATGGCAAGATGACGTGAGGCAGCAAAGGGGGATACCACCCAGTAAAGATAACTTAGAGTAATACCCAATAATCCAATAGTATTGCAGGGCCATAGAACACGGAAAACTGCAATGACTGACAGCCCAACCTGGTAAATGCAGCAAATGACAAGTGACTTCTCTGGAAAAGCCCCGCCTCTGCAGCCTGGGCAAACTCAAGGACACCCTTCACATATATCAATGGAAAGTAGACTTCCCTACTCTCACTCCTTCTTCTAGTCACTTATCCACTTATGCTTACAGCTTCAGGCCCGAAGATCACAATGGAAATGACAACATTTTATTGCCTTCGAAATAATTCATTTTTCACAAGAGTCCCTCTTAGAGAATTCATATGTGGTTGGAGGATTACCAGTCCAGGGCTAAGTTGCCCAATATGGCAGTCACTGGCCACATGTGGTCACTGAGCACTTGACATGCGGCTAATTCAAGTTGAGATGTGAAGACCTAGTAAGGCAAAAAGCATCTCAGAAGTCTCATTGATAATTCTGATATTCATTAAATGTTGAAATGATATTTTGGAAATACTAGGTTAGATAAAATATATTATTATTAAATTAACTTCACCTGTTTCTCTTTACTTTTTCTCAAGTTGCTAGTAGAAAATTTTAAATTGCATCTGTGACCCACCTTCTATTTCTCTTAGACAATGCTGGTCTGAGAACTTGTATGTGGATTTATAGCTCTCTTTCAGCTGGTAATGTGAAACGAAGCCTGGTATTTTCCTGCAATGGTGGAAGATTCTCTCTTTTAAATGATACTGTTCAACTGAAGACTCACATTCGGTCCCCTAGCATTTCTTGTCAGTGGCGATTCCCACTTGAAACCTCTGGCCTTTTCTACATTTTTAATTCCACCTTTCCACACTAAGTAGAGGATGGTCACAACACAGTAGACCAAGAGGCTCATGTAGGTGGGGGACAGCCTGCTGAACGTCCCTGTGATGATCTAAATTACATTCGAGTTGCTCAGGACTTTTGTGCCAAGACATCTTGTAACATCCAGAAGATCTCTTCTGGGCTTCTTCCTACTATACGGGCATAAAAACTCACTGACCAGGCTTCTCTGGTGGCGCAGTGGTTGAGAGTCCGCCTGCCGATGCAGGGGACACGGGTTTGTGCCCCGGTCCGGGAAGATCCCACATGCCGCGGAGCGGCTGGGCCCGTGAGCCATGGCCGCTGAGCCTGTGCGTCTGGAGCCTGTGCTCTGCAACGGGAGAGGCCACAACAGTGAGAGGCCCGCGTACTGCAAAAAAAAAAAAAAAAAAAAAAAAAAAGCCCACTGACCACCTAGGATGGAAAAGAAATGAAAACAATTCATACCTAAATGTCACTTTCCACTGTAAAGGGAAGTCAGAAAATAGAATACTCATTCACCTCTTATTCCCAGAATTCAATGTGATAAGAAGTCAAGATTTAAAAAAAAGGAACCATGCTCCTTTGAAGTTAGAAAAAACGCTTTACTTAGTAACAATATAGCATGTATAATTCAAATACTGAAATGTCATGAAAGACCTTTATTAACTTGGGGATAGGGCACAATTTCTAGTTTGATTATAACCGCATAAATATATCGCCACTCTTTTTTTATTTTATTTTATTTTCCTTCATTTGCACCTGATCCCTGGAGTCAACCACTGATCATCAGGGGACATGTTGTAAGTAATGGTCATTTGTGTTTCATAATTACCTTGAATCAACACAATTAGTTCCACATTCTGCTGTTTTCTTCCTAAGGCATCTGTAAACATGTTTTACACAATTCCAGCAAATAGCTTTTGTCAATAATTAAATTTTTTAATTAAAAAAGTAGAATGATCCGGAATAGCTATTTTAGATGTGCTTTACATACCCCTCCAGGAGTATAAGAAAATATTCTTCAAGATACCAGCCAAGAGATTTTCTCTTTCAATTATCATCCACAGATCCACAATTTAGAATAGAAGTCTTTGGTCACAGTTTTAACGTGGTTAAATCAACATAAAGCCTGAAGGACATTTAATTAAAAAAAGGAATGTACTGTGTTTGATTGAATGGTTTTGTTTTCTTCCCTTGAATTGTTTTGATTCATTCCACAAAAAAATGTGTTGAACACCAGCTACGTACAGGGCGATAGATGTGATGATCGCAAATTTTTCACGTGTATCAGAATCACCTAGATTCTACCTTAGCAACTGATTCACTGAGTTATAAGTGGACCCCAGAAGTGTGCGCTTGTAATGTCTATCCAGGGTGATTCTGAAATGAGAGGAACTTAAACCCCACTTTTGAGAACTGCTGAAACAGAGCTTCAGATTCTCTCTTAATCTTCAGAGAGGTGTGAGCTATAAACTTTCACCCATGAAAATGTCCTTACCCACCTGCAGCTAGGAATGCGTGTTTAAGAAGAGAATAGAAAGTCGGGTGTCATTTCTAAAAAATCCGCTTTGAATTTTTAAAAAGGCTTTCTTCAAGAATGGCTCCAAAAGTAATAGATTCTTCAGGAATAGGCAAATCTTTTACTGGGAGGTAAAATCTGCAGACAGGAACTGAGCACAGAAAATGCATTCTCTTCAGGCCACACACCCGAAAGCACGTAGGACCATCTGGAGGGTGTGGCCACCAAAACGGTCACTGAACACAGCCATTGTGCTGTGCTCCATCCCAAGCCCTGAGTCCCTCCACGGGTGCTGCATTCAGACACGTGCTTTGTTTCGTCTTCTTTTGTTGTGCTGTTTCCCCCCAGGACAAGGTTTGGCAAATTTTAAACAGTGACGATGACAAGCTGACGAGGAAGGTTTCCCTGATGTTCTGAGGCCTGGAAACAGAGGCGGTGTTGCTGATATACACCTAGGGACGGAGAGAAGCAGGCTTCCTCTCACAGAGGTGAGAGCAGAGAGCTGTGACATCGAGGCTCATCCTTGTGACATTAAGTTTTGAACTGAGGGTCCTCTATACTTGTCCTCCCTAGTTCTAACAGGATCCTGACCAGAGAGAGATGAAAATCAGAGTATATCGACACATCAATAAAATACCAAAGTGTGTGTGTGTATATATCAAATATATATATCAATAACGGGGTTTCATTAGGTATTCTAAACCAATCAAGTACACCAATAAAACTTGAAAGACTAAAATTGGCGAGCCCCACCCTTGCCATAAGGAAGAATGGTACCAATCCGACCTCAGGAACAGAAATCGGTGGCCTCCGCCTGTCAGGATGCTTTCCCCACAGTGGCTTTAGCATCCTGTTTTAGATTACAGCGTTCTTTTCCTTACTTTCCCTCCAAATTAGTATCCAGTAATAAAAGGTAATTTCCCTATCCACGTGCGGCATTTGTGAGAACATTTAGCCACTTTCAAGTCAGGTGGTGGCACTGGAAGGAAAAGACACGAGGTAGTTAAAAATTTGAAGAATATGTCAATTGGTAAAATTAGATAAAAAGTTACGCTGCGTTCTGCCCTACATTTGGACTATCGCAAGTGAGGCAAACTTTTCTAGGCAAACTGCTGAGGACTCTGCCAACTTAACAAGCTGTTCCGTGCTGCAAGGGACATATTTATGGACATACTTTCAACAAGACGTACCTAGTGCTACCAAGCTGTGCTGTACTAAAGAGCAGAAAGACTTAGAGCGATAGATTTAAAAAAAAAATAAAGGATTTCACACATGGGTCCTATTAAAATCAGATCAAGTATTCTGAAATTTACAGGCAAAAATATTTAAAATAATGACAGGGTTGTTGCATGATCTAAGAAGAAAACACCCGGGAAATGTAAAAGATAAGATTGACACAGCATGTTTAGCTCAGGCTGTTGTACAACAAGGCTCTTGAAGGGAGAGAGGAAAAGCCAAGCTACATTGTGAATATTCTCGTTTTTAATCAGTTGGGTCAACATAACTCTAGTGCTATTTAAAATCTAGGCTTATCTCATGAATGTTTTTCAATATAAAGATTACCGCTCACAAAATCTTTCAAGAAAGATTGACTTCATGTCTCTTGATCTTTGGATGGTCCAAAGTCACCTAAAGCCACTATTATTACTGGTACTTATTTATTTTGAAAAGCCATTGGCTGTTTCCTATGAGAGCACTTCCTCTCCTTGGGAGTGTGCTTGGGATACTCATGAGTCAGACTGTTCTCTATTTAAAAAACTGGCTACCTATTTCTATTTCTGGGAGTGGAGATATCAAGTCAACTTGGAGCTCATCTTCTTTGTTCTGGGGGGAAAAAAATCATTTCTCTGTAGAAAAAGTATAAATGAATCGGTGAGGGTGGTGGTTTGACAAGAACGTGGGGTGTGGCTGCTTTGGAGCGATCCCTCACACATGCATTAATTACATGCATCCATTTATCTGACTACAGAACCTTGTAGGAGGGAAAGAAACAGGACCAAGGACATTTTACTTTGACAGTCAATGTTGCTAGAACACTTTTGATGGTCACTGGTGTCTGCACACATTTTTTTCTATAAAGGGACAGGCAGTGACTATTTTAGGCTTTGTGGGCACAGGGTCTCATCACAGGTCCTCAACTCTGCTGCACGAAAGCAGCCATAGATCATATGGAAACAAATAAGCATGGCTGTGTTCCAATAAAACTTTATTTACAAAAACAGGCGGCAGGCTGGACGTGGCCCTGGGCTGTTGGATGACCCCTGGGCTAGGGTGACTCCAACAGAGGCTACTTGCAGGAGAGACAAAGGACTTCCTAAGAGGCAAAGGGGGTCCAAAACTGATAACCAAACTCTAGGAGCCGGGTTGCCAGAGGGGAGGACGGGTGCGAGGCCCTGAGGTGGCCAAGGCTCAATGCCCTTCTGGAACTACTGTGTGCCCAGGGCAGGGCTACAGGTGTGAGAGCCGAGAGAGTGGCTCATAGGGGGCTCTAATCCTGGAGGCTCGGGCATGCTGTCCGCCCTTCCCTGGTCCAAACGCTGAGAAACCACCAGTGACCCCACGACCATCCTGACAGAGTGGTATGTCAATAGGCAGGGTGTCAGCTTCTAAACTTCTGGGGTTTGCTGTTGATGTAGGAACATCAGCAGAGAAAGGGGCTCTTCTGCAGTGTGGCCGAATGTTCTAGTCTCTTCCTCTGTAAGGTGATATGTCTATGCAGACTAAGCTCTTTGGACTGAGCAAATTCCTAAGGGTCTTGGCCTTGTCATGGAACATCACCGGAAAGAGGAAATTGGATGAAATGCAGTTATTATAATTTGAATAATAAAATAACTGTGACCTCATCCTATACCCTAACCTGGTGAGGGAGGCACACTGACTATAGTTATTAACTAACGTCACAAACAGGGAAAGCATCTCCTCTTTGTTCTTTGGACAAAGGCATTAAACTGAAGAGACCCATGGGTTTGGATCCTCTCCTAAGGCTAGGAATGCGATGCAGTCATTAAAGACCTACTTAGATGGAATTGAGAATAACTCAATTGGATTAAATTAATAACTCAGTGGATTAAAACATCAAGGTGGGTTAAAAGAAGGTTGGTCTCCAGAGATCTAGTCTGGGTTTAGTTATATCCACTAGCCCTTCTAGCCAATGAGGCACATCAGGATCTTATTTGATATTAAAAATAGTTTGTGTCCTTTGGTGATTCATACTTATATACACTTTATGGTCTTCAATTGCATATTCACTCATCGCTTTATTTTATTCTCAGAACAACGTGTGAGGCACGTAGGAAAAGTGTTCCTATGACCCCCAGTGTTTTTTCCGATGTAGTAACTAAGACCCCCCAGATTTTCAGTGATGTGCTTAAGGTTCCAGAAAAGCAAGTCCCCATGGCTACACTGGTCTCCATCCCAGTCTGTTGTTCCAAATCCCATGTTACACCCCACCCCAGCTGCACCAGTGACTTTATGTGTGCAGCCTCCGGGCCACATCACTCCTCATCAAAGGGAGCCTGGAAATGCACCACGACGTGCAGCTCAAACACTGGCCGCCACCGTCTCCTTGCTGAGGTGAGCTGCCTTTTGCTGCAAGCGCCTCTTGACTACCTATGCACCTCAGGCTGGTTCTTTAGTTTGGAACAAGGTGGAAGGAATCATAGAAGGGCAACTGGAGAATGCAGAGCACACAACCAGGTGATGCTCAATTTCCTGGGAACAGTGCCATGCAGAGGTCCGGCACATGCTGTGAAACCTTGGGCAAGTTACTTACCTTCTCTGTGCCTCAATTCCCTCAAATGTAGGATAATGACGGGACCTTCTTCCAGGAAATGCAGTACAGATTAATGGACTTAAAATGTAAAAGTGCTGGAAGCAATGCCTAGGATACTGTAAGTGCTAGGCAAATGTGACACCCAGGATGGTCTCAAAGAAGGAAGTCCTGAGCAGGACAGACAGAAATTTCTATTCACACTGTTGTAGAGAAGTTGTGGTAGTGCTTTGTGAAGTACTGGTCAGATTGTAAACTATCTTGTAATTACCTTCTTTGCAAGCAACTTGTATCGCTCAGGGCAATTTTAGGACTACAAAAATGTCAGAAAGTGATTTATATAAAATGTAAATGTGACCTGGTTACCCCTTCTTAAAATTCTTTCTGTCACGCTCAGAAAAAAAAAAAAGAAAAGAAATGCCATCATCCATCCCATCTCTAGCTGTCAAAATCCTAGGCATGCAGAGAATTCCAATAATTACTACCATCTGTGGAGTCCTCACCCTGTACTAGGCCCTGAGAGTTACATACGCTATCTCACTTAACCCCATGGAAGTGCTACAAGTATAAGAAACCCAGTTCTACAGATGATAAATCTGAAACTCGGTGAGGTCAAATAATTTGTCCCATGACAGCATCCAGCAAATAGCGAGGTTGATGTAGCCCGGGGCCCTAGGATGCTAGAGACCATGTCTTTAACCAACCGCTGTATGTGATCCTTCCACCAAAAAGAATTTCTCCCTATTCTGAAACAGTGTAGTACTCGGTTCATATTCTCTTCATGCGAATACAATTCTATCTTGAATTACATTTTTTTTCCGGCACATCACAGGTTATCTACTGGTGTACAGGCTTCACAAAAATAGAGGATGAGCCTCGTGCATCTGTGAACGGAGCCCAGCTGCCCGGCAGGTGCCTGGGAGTGGAGGAGAAGCACAGGATCAAGAGGGAGGGGCAAGTTCACAGTCTGCTCGGGCTTTAACTGCCTTCCTCGAGAATGAGCTAGAAAATCCCTACCTCACAGGGTTGCTGTGAGGGTTGTCAAATGACAACAATAATGCAATTTAGTAACAAGCTGGATATCCTTTATTCAAAGGGGAACAACCCAGAGACTGGGGAGTATAGAGCCTCACAAGCAGTGAAGCACTCTTCCCCAGGGATACTGAGAAAGAGTGAGTTTTACAGAGGTTAGAAGCAGCAACATGAAAACAGGGCACGACTGGCTGGGAGGTCGGGGCTTTCCTTCTGAGACCGGCAGGTCCTGTTTTCTAGGGCAAGGTGAGCTCGCTAAAGCCGAGTGGGAAGATGGTGATTGGTGTGTGGTAGCTTCCTTGACACTGAGATATTTTCAACAAGCGCCGGAGGATTTAGGTTTAGATTTGTGACTTGGGCCAGGCCCCTGGGACCGCACCTCCAGTCCGTGGGTCTGAATTTGCGAATTACCTTTAACCGGGTCCAGGAAGACAACAGTTAAAATCACTCTAAACAAGACAGAGTACTACCAGCGTGGTCACCGTTCAAGTTTATTAAATTATACTGAAGTCAGGGTGGTTCCTGGGACAGATCGGCTCTTAACCAGGAAAAGACAGTCAATGGGGATGTGAGCACAGCGAGGAGAAAAAGCGGAGACTACCTGCTGAATTTGCCGGGAAGGTAGAATTTTAAGGAAGGTGATGAGCAATTAAGCAATGGAGAGTAGAGGGGGAAATGTGCAAAACGAAGACGGAGAAGTACCGAGAACGAAGGGGTTCTGTGCTATCAGAACTTGCAGCCTGACTGGGGCAGCGGACTGGGTGGGCTCTACCCTCCACTCCCCTGCGCCCCACAGACCTGGAGCCGCGCCTTCCTGCCACTGAGTCCAGGGGTGCAGGAGGCCATCCTCTGTGTGAAGGCCCTCCTGGCCCCGCCCCTTTCCCCAGGTCTTCCAGAAAACCAGGGGCGTTCGCCAGAGAGCTAGGATCCACAGTCCTGGGTTCCCCAGGCTCTCCCCCCGCGTACGGAAGCTCTAGAAACAACTCCAAGTGAGTTCTCTGAGAGACTGTGGTCGTCACCTCTTAAGTTTTCGCCACGTTTACCAAAAGGGAGCCTGAAATGCGGAGAACAGCCTGTTTCCTTGACAGCAGAAAATCCACAGTTGTTTTTTTTTTTTTTAATCCTTTGTTGTCGGTCAAGAATTCCATAGAAATAATTGATGCCTCAAAACACAAGGAAAAGTGCTTTCCGCCCCCCACCCCCGCCCCAACTTCAGGGTTTGCTTCCAAGGAGATTGACGAGCGGATTTCTGAAACGTGAGCAGCGAGCAACAAAGACCCCCAGAGGCAGGGGACGAGCTCGGTCACTGACATCGCCGGTCCCGAGTCTCTGCAGCCTCGGGACCGGCAGGCTGCCTGGGAAGCACGAAGGCAACATTTCAAAACAAAAACAAGCCACAAACAAACAAGCACTGCAGAAAGGGCCAAGTCCGTTTGCACGGCCGACCGGGGTCCAGGCAGAGCTGCTGGAGACCCGGCCCGGCTCCAGCGGGTCGGGATCTCGGTGTCGGGGGGTCTGCGGCGGCCGCGGCCCCGGGGCTGGGAAACCCAGCGTTCGCCCGGCCCACCGATTATTAACGAGCCATCCTCGAAAAAAGACTGGCGGGGGAGGCTGCGAATTGACTCACCTACACTCTAGAGAAAACAAAGGGGATGGAGGCGGGGCAGGGGGGCACTGGAGAACCAGGCGCAAATGCAGCTTTCAAATTCAAAGGGCTTATTTTGCATGAGAAAACACACGGGGACCTGAGGATTGGTGGTTGGCATCCCCCCTCCCCCGTCGTCTTTAATATCAGCTCAGCAAACAGTCGCGATAAAACCACTGGCCTCTGGGACTCCTCAAAAAAAAAGAAATCCCTTTCTTCTGTGTCCTTATGTACAAGGATAAAGACCAGCTTCCTACGTCCAAGTCGCGAGTGCTGAAGGGAGGGCGAGCAGTGGGGCGCCCAGCCGGAGCCTCTGTCCTCCGCCGGTTCCAGATTCCACGGCCCGAGGCGATGGTTTGCATTTTTAGGACAACAGCCGGCTCGGGGCCAGCCGGAGACCTCTCGCCTGGCTTCATTACTGCGCACAGAATGCCACAAGCGAGCCTGTGGTCACTGCGCGCTGACCGAGCGCGGCGAAGCCGCTGCCTCGGCCTGCGATCCCGACCCCTTCTTCCAGCCCGCGCACCCCGCATCCCACCACGGTACCCCAAACCTTAGCTCTGTTCCTGAGTGCCGCGCCCTACCTGGGGCACAGAGCTCCCGCTGGAAATCAGGCTGTGGCGCCGTGCTCGCTCTTTGGGGTCTTCCCCTCCAGAGGGACTCAGAGAAGAGCTGCCTTTGCCAACTGAACTTTGTCGTTGGAAACCACCCTCTCGCTTCCTTCCCCTCTGATAACGCTTCCTGAGACTGAGTCTCCGATGCACCATCTCCCCTTGGGGACGGGACGGTCGGGAACACGGATAGCCGGGAATACAGACCCCTCTCTTTTCAAGGTCATTTACTTTCTTAGTGACCTCCCTAACTGCAATCGTCTTCTGTGTCTGGCCTAAATCATAACTGCCCTCTTACAAAGAAACCCCACAGCCCACAGCCACGGACTTATCACCATCCAATCCCATCTGTTAGGAGGGGATGCCCCTCAATGTACCATTTCAAACAAGGATGAACGCTTGCAAGCCAGAGGATGGGTCACCATCGTTTGTTCAATGCTGACACACCAAGCATTCTAACTCAGTATATCAAAATAAGGCTATGGAAGTACAAGATTACTGACTGTAAGATTACTGATTGTTTTGAAGGAATTATTTCCGTGGAAAACATTTAAGCCAAGTTGAACCTGACCTTGAAGCTCCAGTAAACTTTTCTGAGCCTCTGGGGCTGCAAGTATGTGGAAGACAATTAGACAAATCAAACATCTGAATCTTTGAAGACGGCCACCAGGAGAGATGTGATGTGGGAAACTAAGAGCAAACCACAGACCACTGGCTAATGGTGAGGTGTGCAAAGGGAAATCAATGTATTATATAGCAGCTGCTTCTTACCTGTCCCATTAGGGCATGGGCTCAGCGGCTCTAACATAAGACCTCACATAATGAGGCTCACATAAGACAGAAGCTTATTTTTCCTTTGCTTAGCAGTCCAGAGATGCACAGACCAAATCGACAGAGCACGTCTGCTCCACAGTGTTAGTTATTCAGGGACCTAAGCTCCTTCCCGCTCACTGACTGGTACTAACTACTACGGCAGTAGTTCTCAAACTTCAATGCAGAGGTTGGTAAACTGTTTCTGTAAAGGACAGTATAGTAAATATTTTAGTCTTTGCATCTCACATGTAATCTCAATTATATTCTTCTTTGCTTTTGTTTTTCTTTTGTTGTTGTTGATTGCTGCAACTCATTAAAAATATGAAAACTGTTCTTGGCTCACTGACCATACAAAAGCCAGCTGCCCGCAGTCCCTGCTTTAGAGCATCAGAATCACCTGGAGGGCTTTCTGAGCCCACCCCAGAGTTTCTGATTCAGTAGGTCAGAGTGGAACCCAAGCATGTGCATTTCTAACAAGTACTCATGTGATGGTGATACTGGTGGTTTGGAAACCCCACAGTGAGAACCACACTCTGCTGTGTTGTCTTTGCCTTCATGGTCAAAGCTGAATCTCCTGCAAATGCAAGTTCCAGAGCAAGAGAAAAGGGAAAAAGCCTTTTTAAGTATATGATCAAGAAACTGTACCCTTCACTTTCACTCATTTCCCCTTGGCCTGATCTTAGTCACAGGGCCAGCTGCAAAAGAAGTTGGGAAATGTAGACGTTTGTTGGGCTGTGCACCACAGTCCTGCAGTCCTTGCAGCTGCCCAGCTGCGAGACGGAAGAAGGAGCCTGGAGTCAGCAACAGAGACATCTGTGATTTATCGGACAGGGAATCTTACAAGTCAGAGGCAAAGGTCCCGGAACAACACCCCACCGTGTACGGCCCATGGGCAGGCAGGACAGGGCAGCAATCTTCACTACACAGGGGAGGTGGAGGCTATCAACTATAGTATAGGGAGCATGGTGTCAGAAGGGCCCCTTGGTTGCCAGGGGCACTGCTTGAAGGAACGCACCCCCCCAAAGATCTTTGAGTTAACAACCCTTGCGAGGGCCGATATTTCCTGTTGATGACCGAACATACTGGAGCCATTCTGGTCTGAGGAATAGAACAATCATTAGCTAGGGGTCTGGCAATCAACCAGGCAGTTACTCATTAAACCTTCAGCTTAGGAGGGGAGGCAGGGCCAGGTCAGGCAGTGGATGTACAGAAAGCAAGACAGCAGCCTTCTTATGGGGCCAGACCATACAAAGTTCACGAGCCCTGCTCCAACTCAAGAGGTTTTATTATTAAGAGGAAGAAGAGGAGAATTCACTTTGTGGAACAGTTAGCCACTTCTGCCACACCAGGAAAGAAGGGGACCCGTGGAAGGTCTTCCACACTTTGTCAGATTGACCTCACAGTGACTACCCTGGGATGGATTACAGTACCCCTCTACTACATTCTCAGACAAAAAGTCAACTCATGGCACACCAGAGGGACCTTAACAAGTATACAGAGAAGACAGCTCCCACAGGAATAACCTAAGTTCCCATTTCCTAAATAAACATCTGTTCTATGTGCCCCTCATGATGCTACCAATTCTACAAGTCCCAATTCATGGCTTCAGATCCTTCAAGCTTTTTAGTCTTGATCAGTTTCTAACCACTTCTTCTAGTTGAAATTTACCCACCATTTCTGGTTAAAATAAATAAATAATAATAAATCATCTCTGTTTTATATTTATACCAAATCAATATCAGAGAGATTAAATGTAAACTTTTAAATAACCATAAAATTACTTTATAACTTTTTAAATTGAAGTATGGTTGATTTACAATATTGTGTCAGTTTCAGATGTACAGCAAAGTGATTCAGTTAAAATATGTGTTTTTTTCAGATTACTTTCCATTACAGGTTATTATAAGATATTGAATATCTTTGTGTTACACAGTAAATCCTTATTGTTTATCTATTTCGTGTATAGTAGTTTGTTAATCCCATACTCCTAATTTATCCCTCTCCCTCCTCCATTTCGCTTTTGGTAGCCGTAAGTTTGTCTTCTACGTCTGAGAGCCTGTTTCTGTTTTGTGTGTGGATTCCACTTGTATTATTTTTTAGATTCCACAGTTTAGAATATTTATGTAATCCTGGGGCAGGAAAACACTCTACATGGTGGTGAAGAGAATATCAATAAGGTTAAGAATGTCTGATTTGACTACAATAAAATAAATAATATGCCCTAAATACAAAGACCAACAGATAAAGGGGGGAAATACTTGCAACAAGTGTAACAATGAAAAATATTAATACTCTACCCAAAGAACATGGAAAGCAATTTTCAAAAGTGAAGTATGCAAATAACCAAAGAACATAAGAATGTATGTGTTTGTCTTCATAAACAAATATATTCAAATTAAAATATATCTTTTTTCCAATCAAAGGGCAATTTACTTCCTACCAATTGGTCAATGTGGTAGGGAAAAGTGCACACTAATTCTGTACTAATAGATATATTTGAAGTTTGGTTATATTTAACGAAAGTTTTAAACATGGATTATTGTGGGCAGGTCCTTAGGATGGCCCTCACGACCCTGCTTCCTGGTATTCACGCCCTTCAGTCATGGTCTTCCCTGGCGTATCATGGAACCTGTGACTTATGTCTAGCCAATAGAATAAATACTGCAAACGAAGCAGGACATATATGATTACATGATTACGTTACATAAGATTTTAACATTCCTTGCTGGAGTATGTTTCTCTCTCCCTTGCTGGCTTGAATCAGAAGCAAGCCACCGTGTTGTGGGCTGCCTATGTTGGGAGGCCACATAGCAATGAACTTTCAGGCTATCTCTAGGAGCTGAAGGTACCCTCTAGCCTATAGCAAGCAAGAAAATGAAGCCTTCAGTCCTACAACAGCAAGGAAATGGATTCTTCCAACGACTTGAGTTTGGACGTGGATGTTTTCCAAGATAGCCTCAGAGCAGACCTCAGCCCCAAATGATGACTGACACCTTGAAGAGGGACCAGCTAGGTTATGCCCAGACTCTTAACATATAGCAACTGAGATCCCAAAAGTGTGTTGTTTTAAGCTGTTAAGATTCAGTAATTTGTGTGCAGCAGTAGATACTAATACGTGTGTATTAACCCCAAAATTCTACTTCTAAGAATTTATCTAAAAAACTTAGCCACAGTATTTTTTTAATTATGAAAAACCAGAAGCAACCAATATATACAAAAATAGACAATGTGTTAAATTATGGAAAATCCACAAAAGGAAATATTATTCAGTTAACAAAAATTATGATGGAAACAAATAGGTATATTTAAAGAAAATGATTGAATATAATAATAAATGAAAATAAATTTTCCAAACTAACTTGCATCATCATTTCCATTTTAATTTTTTAAATGTTTATGCATTTATAGAATATAATCCTTGAAGCTATATACCAAAGTGTTAATAGTAATTATCCCTGAGAGGTATGATTATAAGTTTTTTTTATTGAAAGACATGTATTTTTACACTTTTCTATAATGAATATTTCATGTCTTGGCAAAACAACAAGAAGCCAAAAATTAAATTTAAATGCAAAATGGAGGGAAAAAAAGAGTCCCCAGCTTCATGAAAAAGAAAAGGCTTAAGTCCAATGGAAATGTTAGCTGTTTTATGGTTAATAAATATAAGATGCAAATGTCCCCAGAGGCAAGTAAGCTTCTAACAATAATGACTTCCATTTCTTGGGCATTTACAATGTACCAGGCACATGCTAAGAATTTGGAGTGCATTTGTTTGTTTAAAATGGGTTAAGGTTTGGGTTTATGCCCTGTGTTGAGAGAGAAGGGCAGCCCAGAGTCCTGGACTTTCCGCCATTCGCATCTCCACTTTACCCCTTGCTATAAGTCAGGTAACGCGTGAGGCCCATCTGAGTAAGAGCAAGGGGACCACCCCTCATCCTGGACTGGATCAATGTATTCCCTCAAATATGGTTTGGGTGCTGATCTCAAACCGATCAACTAGTTTTACCATCACACAGCAGTTCTCCAAACCTGGCAGCTTAGGTTCCAGAGAGACGTTCTTTATTTGTTGTGGAGTCTACCACAAAAATAGAAGAGGCCCTCACCACACACTTTCCCCCTGAATGACTGAAAACAACAGTTGCTCTTACAGATGCATGGAAAGAGCAAAGATATTTCAGTAGGCTTGAGAACAAGCTAAAAATTACCAGCTCCTCATAGGAATTACTCATTCTGCTAGAGAAAAATGGAAGGTTAGCTCTTCCCCAAATCTATCTCATTCTGCAAATCGAGGTTCATCTTGGCTTAATGGCCCTGGGCAAGTCATGAAACGTCTCGGACCTCAGTAGTCCCCTGTGTAGAATGAATTTTTGTTACCTTCCCTAATTAGAGGCTGGTCAGGATGATTTCTTGGTTTCTGTCAAATTGAGGGTATGGGATTCTGAAACAGATTCCCTCCTCCAGGTGTTCTATCAAAAATTTCTAAAGGGAAGTCTAGAGGATGTATCTATAACACTATTCAATGATATGAGTTTAGCTTTCAGAAAGAGACTAATATATAGAAACTCTGGGCTTTCAGAAAACCCTTAAATAATTCTACAGGCTTCTAGTATAATGCCCTCAGCTGACCTTCCAGTGGAGTTCCAGAGTCCTGTGACATAAAGACAAGTTCCCTGCTCCTTCATGAGGGCAAGAGAACCCAAAACACCTGTCCTTTCATAACCTGACCACAGAGGATCACTTCTCGGAGGGTCACTTTTATTGCTTTAAGTCAGTCTAAAGATTTTCCATCTGAGAAAGTATAGCAATGACATCTGTTCATTCTTCAACAGAAACCAGCCCTTTACCCATGATTTTTCAATATTTAAACAAACAGCCAAAACAAAGCTGTGTGGCAGTGTTAACCTTGATGAACTTAAACGCCTGCACCTGTATGATTACTAATTGGCATGTTCAGTAACAAAGCTGATAGGTAATGGGTGACAGTCACACCTCTTAATTGGTGCGATTAGCAGTCCTTTTGTCGTCAACCACGCACAGTTCCTCTCAAGTGTAAAATGCCACAGGTAAAGGGATGCGGCAATGGATGGGGTGAGCGGTAAGGCGAGAGTAAACCAAAGTTTATAGAACAGATTAGGCAGATCGAGAGGGAAGGAAAATACAGTCTCTGCAAGAAACTGGCTAAAACTACCAAATGAGTAGGAACGTCAGTGATCGTATCTAAGGGAGACACAATATTCTTTACTGTTGATGTAAATCTTGACGTTTTAAAAAATTGATTCTTCTCCCCATTACATTGCTATATGGGAAGAGTCCACTTTCAGCAAATTTAATTTTGAATGTGAAGGTCCAAATCAATGTTTAAGAAAAAATGAAGGCACGCATGTCTGGGGAGCTTTTGCTTTCCTAACAATACTCTGTAAGATTTACTCTGAGATTCTAGACAACAAATATTTTGGGGTTTTCATAGCAGAGTCCAATTATTTAAGATTTTTCAGGAATGCAGGAGGCAAGATATACTTGTGTGCTTCTTGTTTAAAACCCTCTTTCCTTTTTCAAAAAAGCAGTAGCAGGCTCCCCTCCAGCTCCCTGAGTAACTTCCTTACATCCCCAGTGTTGCAAAACCTCACCATCAATTACAGACAAACCTTTACTAGGTTTCCTGGAAGGCATAGCCCTATGTTAGCATCATTCCAGTCTGCAGACTGTAGCCTCCAGGCCTGGCTTTTCTAGTTTCTTAATATGCTTGTCTTCTTTCCTTAAAGGCATGGCTTCATATTTACTGTGCGGAGATGTTACTATTTATTCCCTTACAAACTAGAGGTTCTAATATTTCTTCATAATGGGAGGGGTTACCATGTTGTCATTCTAGGACAAAAATTAGACATGATATGTTCATGAGTTCCATGAAGGCGAGAATTATGTTCCTTCCATCGATAAATCACCAGCCTTTAGCCCACAGTAATGCTCAAATAAATAGATATTACTGATAGAATGTGAATGATGATGTCAAGGAGATGTTTCCCCCCAAATTTCTCTTTTGCATTATACACAATTCTTCTGGGGTGAGTATGTCCAGATGATTTGTGGTGCTATTTGAAGCCTCCCTTTTCCTAAGATTCTTGTTTTCCTTTTGAGTGTGTCCTTCTTTATGTTAAGCTACTTTTCTCTTAGTTTTCCTGCTTTCACTTTTTGGACTTGGGTCCCTATCACTGGCCTTTTCCTTCACTGAAATTCAGCTTCATACCCATGACTGCATACTTTTCCAGATCATTTTGAATCCTCAAGCTTATCTTACCTCTTGCTATTGTCCATCCACATTTCCCTATTTTACAGTCTTTCTTTAACCTACTTTTCCAGGTATCTATCTATGCCAGACCTTAAGGAGTTCAGACACTTACTTTATTTTGCTCACAATTTTGTGGGTCAGGAGTGTGAGAAGGGCTTGGCTGGATGGGTCGTCCTGATCCACGCGACCCCAACTGGGGTGGGTGGTCTGGAGGATCCATCGTTCTACTTTTCTTCCCTTTTTAAAATTTCTAATAGTTGCCTACCTAATATACAGGGTATTACACTCCTGCCAGGCCTATGGTCAAGAATAAATGAGCCCCACCCGGCCCCACGGGAAACTATTCAAACCACTATGAGGTCCTAACACTCCAAGCCGTGTCCTTTACCCTTTATCCAGCCTCCTGGGTCTCTGATTTGAGTCACTAACATCTTCCTGGTGGGTGCAAGGCCAGGCACAAGCTTACATGTGTTCTGAGAGAGAGGCGTGGCCAACCCAACAGGAGTGCTTCTTAATCCAGAATTGCAGGTCAATTTATTAAGATAAGTTTTTGGTTTTCCCCGGGGGGTAAATAGAGTACAGAGTGGAGGGAAAGGGTGTGGGAGGAGCAGCTGCCCCTTGGAGTGGGCAGAGCTGGGTGTGACACATGACACCTGGGGGAGCTTCGGGCTGTGATGTTCTTTGGTCTGGAAGGAGGGGGTGATGTGGAGGATAGCGGTTGGTGAGTGTTGGCAAGGATGTGAGGGTGATGTAACAATATAAAATATTTATCTGCCCAGAGTCAAGAGGATATATATTACCTATCAACTCTCTTTTCCCCAAAGAATACAAATAATTGAAGAGTTTTCCTTCTGTGTATATACAGAGAGAAGGAATTGATGGCAGCCATCTTGGAGATAAACTACCATACCAACCTTTCTCATTGTCATGTTTTTTTTAATATATGCCATATAGATGAGAGATAGATGGATAGACAGAGACTGACTTAATAGTTTTCCGTATACATATCTCAACAAGGTAAGAAACTTGGAGTGGCTAAACCACTCAGTTCCCAGTATCCCAGGTGATGGACCTCTGAGGCAACTGTGCCCAAACTACTAAGACTTTTTTTTTTTTTTTTTTTGACTTGTGGAACTAACTGGTTACTAAATGCCATTTAGACTACTGAAGCAATTAATTTTGTCCCTACAATTATCATCACACTTTGTCCAGTGTCTCCTTCCAACAGAGACTGCTAGTATAGTTATCTTTAAATGCATATTTGGCCCATCTTAGTTATAGACCATCCAATTATTAGAATAATGCCATCTGGGATAATGATTGTATTTTTCAGCTACATGGTTGCCGTGTAAAAATATTCTAATGTGTGTGTAAGCAGGAGTGAACTCTGAGAAGTCCTTAAAGAGGCACGGCTGTCTCCATTCTTTCCTATTCCCTACTGGCAAAGGAGGAAATGATGCTTGGCACTCTAGCAGCCATTTTGGACAATGAGGAGGAAATCATGGGCTAAGGATGGTAGAGCAATAACACAGAAGGAGCCTCAGTTCCTGATGGCTGCTCTACCTACTCCCAGCTCTGTGCTGCATATCATGTTTATTTACCCATGAGACAAAACTTCTATCTTTTTTAGACATTGCTATTTGGATTTTCTGTCACTGGTAGTGAAATCTGGTTCTGATGCATCTCTCTGCTGTAAGGCTGGCTGGAGAATTTAGTCAGGTTAAAACTATCAGCTTAGTTTAAACCAACCTCCCAATCCACACAGTATATAAACTTGCAAAAGCTGATTAAATTGCACTAAGGCAGATCTTTATAAAAAGAGTAAGAAACATATGTAAATATCACATCTGAATTTAAATACAGTATCTAACTGCCCTAGATTTTTGCAATGTATTCATAGCCTTGAGAGGAGATAAGAAACCACTTTATAATCCGTTGAATCCTTGTAAATTCCATTTACATGTGTTTTTAAAATATATTTTTGTGCTATCAGTGGTGATGGTCAGGAGCTCTGCATTGTGAAATATTCTTCATTGCTCTGGAGAACAAACCAAGACTCAGTCGGTGACCTGGCAGCCCTCCTGGGTTGGAGGGCAGTGCTCTGGAAGAGGATACCTATTTATAAAACCAATGCATTCTTTTCCTGAAATGGATGCCAGACAACACTGTCGTAGTTCAGTGTTCATTATCTCTTGAAGTTTCGTCTCCCCGTTCCTTCCACAAAGACTCACCCGCCAATCTGCACGGTCCCAATATCCGCCAGAATTAACTCTAAAAATAACATCTGATCATGTCATTTCACCATGTAACTTCCTTTATTCCTTGCCACCTCTAGCCTGGAATGAAATGGCCTGTACTTTTTCTGTCTTCTCTTCCACCTATTTCCAGTCCTTTATCCCACCTGCTATTTAAACATGTAATTTTCACCTTTTCCAAAATAGGCCACGCCTTTCACACCTCTGCACTTGGAACAGGCTATGTTTTCTGCCTGAAATGCTTCCCCAACCC
The DNA here is from genome assembly GCF_059928025.1 of Delphinapterus leucas. Lineage (NCBI taxonomy): Eukaryota > Metazoa > Chordata > Mammalia > Artiodactyla > Monodontidae > Delphinapterus > Delphinapterus leucas. The sequence goes on along the minus strand of NC_143145.1, from coordinate 75,273,532 downwards.
CCAAGCTTGCTTTTTCAGCACCTTCAGGATGCGTCTCACGGGTCCAAAAGCTGTTGTCACTACTACAGATGAGGTTAACCACTTACCCCCTTGCCCTTATTCTGCACTGGGCTCTACCCCGGTCACAGCACTTCCAGGGGATATTATAGTCAATCTGTCTTCAAGTCTGATTCTCCCCAATGGGTGAGATGCTGGAGCTCTCCCAGTCGTCAGCTCCACGCCCATAACACACGGGAACTTGCTCTGCCTAAAGGAATGGGCTAGATTCATGACTGAGGCAGAGTCATCCCAATGAAAAGTAATTTGTATCTCAATGTAGTCTTTAGGGTTGTATGATAAGGGGGAAATAAGGCACATTATAGGACTTAAACAAAGACTTTCAATTCCTTAGAAGAGATACTCATGGGAATATACAAGAACATAGGTAGCCTATGAGCCATTTAATATCTTTCTTCCCACCTTGGAGAGAAATTCAACATTATTCAGAACTGATTTTTTTTGGAATTAAAATTAGGGAATCATAGAACTGTAGAGCTAAAAAGGACCTTAAAAATTATTGACTCCAACTTCATAATTTATAAATGAGAAAAGTAAGTCCCAGAGAGATTAAAAGATTTGTTAAAGGACACCCGGCTAGTTAGTGTCAATCATGTCTGAAATCCTGGTCTCTTGACTCCATTGTCCTTCAGATATTTCCGTCATAATTCCCTGGTTAGGGGCAGCCAGCAGCTGCAAAGCACATGGACTTTAATTTCGAATAAACTCAACGCTAAAGCACAGATAAACCCAAGGGCTTCGGCTACAAATTAAACAGGTGAGAAGATACTTCAGATTATTTGAGGAAAATTTTAAAACCATACAGTGTTAGAGAAGCCCCTAGTTTTCATAAATGAAAATAAGAAAGAACTGAAATGACTTTCTCCACCTGAGTCATGCCACCAAAGATAGACACAAGACTAGAACTCTGAATGCGGGTGTGAAATGGACTCCACAAAACTGGATAAAATGTGATACCGTATAGAATAGTTGTCCTCTCATAGCAACTGGAGCCTGCAGTTGGTCAATTAATTAAAAAGTCAGGTAAATTTAAAAATCATTTAAAAATGATACATGCATACTACAATAATTTTATTCTTATTTTTAAACATGAATATACACTTATTCTCCATATGTGGATAGCCAAAAGTTTCCTTTAATTATTCCTTTAATAACTAATACATTAGATTATAACGTATTCGTTTCTTATTGCTGCTGTTAACAAATTACCACAAGCGTAGTGACTTAAAATGACATAAAATCATTATCTTATAATTCTGGAGATCAGAAGTCCAAAATGGATCTCACTGGGCTAAAATCAAGGTGTCAGCACGGCCGCAGGGAAGCCTCCCCTGGAGGTTGCAGGGGAGAATGTTTCTTGCCTTTTCCAGCTTCTAGGGGCCACCCACATTCCTTGGCTCACGGCCCCCTCCCATCTGCAAAGCCAGCAATCACCCCTCCAACCTGGCTTCTCTCGTTAGATCTCCTTCTCTGACTGACTCTCCTATCTCTCTTTTACTTAGAAGGACCCTTGGGATCACATTGGGTCCAACTGAATAAACCAGGATAATCTCTCCATCTCAAAATCCTTAACTTAATCAAATCTGCAAGGTCCCTTTGGCCATGTGAAGTAAGCTATTTCCAGGTTCTGAAGATTAGGATATGGACATCTTTGGGGTGGCGGGTGGGGACATTATTCTGGTAATGTCCAGCCAGCATGTTTCTGCTGACTGGAGATGACTTTTCTTTCCTCCGTGAATCACACATAAAGTGTGCTGTCTGTAATTTCTAGCTTGTACCTTTAAGGTAGAATAATCATCTGAGGACATTTGGAAAAGCAACTTGGGTTGAATTCTTCCAGATTTGTTTCTCAATTTTATATTTGTCCCACGACCAATTTGAAATTAATTTTTGATGTGATTGGCCTTTTCTGGTCCTTCTGAAATACTGACTTAGGTTTCATAGATACAATTCTCTTTTCTTTTGCACTCCCATGTCACTGGTTTATGTAATATTTAAATTATAATACTTACTTATGCAATTTTGAACATGAACAGAACTTGGTAGAAATTGCTCCACTGTGGCACACAACGGTGAGCAGCCTGCTGGTGAGGGGGGCTACTGTCCATGGGTCCCCAGTGTGCCAAGAAATAAATGAAAAGTTTTCTTCATCTAGTAGAGTGTGTAAGTGTAGGTGGTCCCAGAGAGCTTCTGTTACATAAAGTGCCGGGTGTATTATAAGGCATTCTACAGATATAAGGTATCACTATTATTTCTGCTTTTGGTTCAAGATCTGGTGCTAAGAAATATACATGTAGACATTTATGACTGGATATGGATGATGTATGACAGGTAGAAAAAAGGCAGCCAAGAAAGTCACCTGATGACCAGGGAAAGTCAGTCAAATTTGCAAACATATTCTGCTCAAGCCAGGATAAAATCTAGAATTAAGTTAGTTAATAACGTAAGTTAAATTTCAATTAATAAAGCATTTAATTATAGTTAAAGCCTTGTTTCCTTTATTAATCTGCTTTTACTGTCTCTCTGAAAATTTAAGTTTAGCTGTCTAACTAAAGAGCTATTTTTAAAAATATTTAATTGGCTGGAAAAAGTGTATTGAACCCTTTTTTCAAATGACCTATCTTTAGGAAACTGAGCTATTTGGCTCATTAAACTATAAATATATCTGGGCCTTCTCATGAAAGCATATTTTAACTCAAGCTGAGTAGGGTAGGGTAAAGAGACACTCACTAATCCTGAGATTATAAGCACAGACATGTAAACGTGCAACAGAAAAACAGTGCTAAATCCAGAGTTGAAGGGTCTTCCCATGGCTGCGTTCTTTTGCCCTTGAACAGCTTTTGTCTTTGACTACTGACTCAGGAACGGTCTCTACTAGGTTGCTGAAGGAGGGAAAGAGAGATTCTAAATGACCTGAAGAAGATCAACTTCTAAGCTTAAGCTGCCCTTGCTACCCAAAGGCATGGCTTTCTTCATTCTCAGCCTAAGTGCAAGCAAAGCACACCTCCTGTATTAATAGTTTGCTGAGGCCACCATGACAAAGAGCCACAAACAACAGAAATTTATTATCTCACAGTTCTAGTGGCTAGAATTCTGAGATCAAAGTGTTGGCAGGGCTGTGCTTTCTCTGAAAGTTCTAGGGAAGGCTTCTCTCCTAGCTTCTGGTAGCTCCTTGATTGCGATAGCATAACTCCAATCTTTTCATGACGTTTTCCCTGTGTGTGTATCTGTGTCCGAATTACCCCCTTTTGTAAGGAAATCAGTCACACTGTGTTAGGGACCCACCCTACTCCGGTATGATCCCTTCTTAACTAATTACATCTACAATGACCCTATTTCCAAATAAGTTCATATTCTGAGGTGCTAGGGGTCAGAATTTCAACATGTGACATTTTGGCAGACATGCCCCAACCTGTAACACTCTGTAGAGGAGGACATCACCATCCTGTGGTTTGAACTAATTCACCAAATACTTTTTTATTTTAATAGCCAATGACACAGCCGAATTTAACCGTGCACTTTAGTAACAATCATAATCGTAAAAATTACAGTGAGTGTGAGAAGAAACTAAGCAAAACTTAATAAAATAAAAATTGGTGAAGTTTATTATTAGCTATGACTAGGAGCCACATCATCAGTAAGAAAGAAGAAACTAACAATGAACATGGAAATGCAAGAAGCGAAGATTGTTTTTAAAAAAAGCAGAGGGAATAGATCAAGTTTAAGGAGCATATGCAGCCTCTTGTAGGAAAGCATGTTTATCAGATGAGAAGAAATTGTCCAAAGAGGGAACCTGGGATTGACAGGTGGCTCCCTAGCTTACCTCTAACATCTGAGCATCCTTTACCTTCTCTTTGGTGCTAGGGATGAACCTGATGGCTTGCTTCCCTGCGATGGTCATGGTTTAGAAGTGAAGTTGGGTATGAAAACAAAGTCCATTTATCCAATAAGGTACAAAGTAGTATGTCTCTTTTATAGTAAGCATATAAAGAAAGCACAAATACAAACTGTCATTTAATGACACAGGTGTGAGGAAACACACACTGGACTAAAATGTTAAAGATATTTCTTCCATGTGTGCAATAAATACTAAAGAAGAAGAAAGCTCCAAGGATTCTACAATCCTTCTTACATATCAAGTTGTATTTTTCTTGCTTAAGAGTCATTAAAATTTGTCATCTTTCTACAAGATCTCAGTTATGTGGGATGCGTCAATAATTTTATGGATAGTTCAAGTTCTCAGAGATTTTAATTTCCTTTTTTAACTAGCAACCTTTCCAAGATGTATAGTACACAGTTCTATGTGTTAGTAAACAAAACTTACTGAATTTAGGGTCATCTGTGTTATAGAGGCAGATGTTTGGGAACATTAAGTTGACTCTCTATTAAACACTGTAAACAACCATAATACATCTTGGAGTGAATTCTGTTCATTTGTCTTTTTCTTATAAAAAGAGTTTGCAGAATGTGCTTTGTCAGAGGCTCCTATACCATGTAATTACAAAAGTAATTATTAAATTAAAGGCATAAAAGCTTTTTCTTAGTTTGTTATTTTGCCTTCAATAAAACTGTCATCACCTTTAACCCATTTTCTAACTCACTAGTTTTCCATTCATTCACATTTCATAAGGAAATAACATATCTTAGCAAACTTTAGAATATTGCTACGAATGATCATGAATGTATAAAAACATTGTGGTGTATTTTTATTCTCTCATAACCACAAATAGAACTTTGCATCATTGGTAGTTTTTTCAACATCTGATATATTAGTCGAGACTAGCTGCAATTGACAGAAACCAACACAAAGTAACTTAAATTTTTAAAAAATTATCGGCTCATTAATTTGGAGACTAGTTGCATATAGCATGGCTGGATCTAGGGATTCAAATGATGTTATCAGGACTCTGTCTCTTCATCTTGTAATTGTCTTCTTTTGTTTATTGTCCATCCTCTCCTGCCTGCAAGTACTGACAGCATACCATCTGAACCCCCAAACACCCAGTACTCATAAGTAAACAATCATTTTATTTGTTTTTCTATTTTTGTTTTTTATTTTTTCCCCAACGTTTTCCCTCTAAGAATTGCATCTTATTATGCTGATACTGTAGCCTCTAAGCCAGGTATTATTGAGATAAAAGATTGTTAAATAATTGTCAACAAGTATATAATTATAGTCACCTTTATCTAAGCTGTACAACAAGAAAGAGAAACATGTTAATTTGCTTAAGTATAGGGATTTTCTACAGCTATATCTTTATCATGTAAAACTGGAAGAAAAGCAAAAAAAAAACATTTTTACTGAACAATATGTTAATCTCAACTTAGTAGAATTAATAGAATTACAGTTTTCTGTACCAACTTAAGAGCTGAAAATAAATTCAGAAAGTCAAAATATTCGTTTCTACTCTGTTATTTGAATCAACAAACCTAAGGACTTTTGTATTTAAAATGAGAACTTGTGATATATCCCAACAATAACTCTTATTTACAAAAGAAGGATTACAATAGCATTGTTTCACTTGCTATTGAATCATTACATTGCAACAGTAATAATAGAAAAGACATAGGATAGAAAGTCATCTATTCTTGTGAATGCAAATGACAAAACATCTCCTACTTTGATCCTTTGTGATATTCAAATTTTAAGTGGGAGAAACAACAAAAGAAAGTTTGATTTATTTCACTAAACTGCAACGATCTGCAAGGCCTGTTTCAAACACATAGCATCAACATTATTATTGCTATTGTTATTATTATTATTATTATATCTACATACACGAGCCTGACTTTTGCCGTTGTAAATGCCAAAGATGGTAAAATCGACAGTCCCTTGGTTCTAGGAATTTGATCTTTGAAATCAGGAGATAGTTTCAGCTCTCAGTTTATTTTTTTGTTTTTCTTTTTGTTTTTTTGTTTTTGCGGTACGCGGGCCTCTCACTGTTGTGGCCTCTCCCGTTACGGAGCACAGGCTCCGGACGCGCAGGCTCAGCGGCCATGGCTCACGGGCCCAGCCACTCCGCGGCATGTGGGATCTTCCCGGACCAGGGCACGAACCCGTGTCCCCTGCATCGGTAGGCGGACTCTCAACCGCTGCGCCACCAGGGAAGCCCCAGCTCTCAGTTTAAATAAACATTAGGGAGACGTATAAAGACAGACACCAGTGATGGAGTTGTTACTTCAAGACTTCTTTTTGTGATGTTCTTTAGTTTACACTATCTGGGCTGGTGTGCTTCCCTAGTCATGCTACAATGGAGTTTGGTCTATCTTGGACTTATCCTAATGTTGGTCATTTACTACTGGAGATTCAGTTGTATCCCATACTTGGACAGACTTTTGGATAAATATTTAAGGATATCCCAATGATGCTAGGTCTCCTAACCATTCTTTTAGCATCCTAGACTTCTCCTTCTTCAGTATCACTGTTGTATTCATACATCTATATATTTCTTGTTTATTAACTGTATTCCTGTAACACCATAAATCCTATGAAACCAGAGGCTGTATCTGACTCTGTACATTTACTGACTAGAAGCACAGTGTCAGAATAAATGTAAAATAGATCTTTGTTGGATGAATGAACGAAGGAGGCAATGCCAAGTGGCACCCTCCCAGTTCTTCATAAATTCATGTGACTTTTACAGTCGATTAGTGGGAGGTGTAAGTCAATGTTTCCTCAATTTGCCTGTCCTTGAAAATACAGATTATCAGATCTTTCCCATGGAGATACTGATTCAGAGGGTTTGGGGTGGAACCCAAGCATTGATGTTTTAAACCAGCTACCCTAGGGGTCACCTAAAAGGGAGCAAATTTGGGAGATACTGTACCATATTAAAGGCTTATACTACCTTAGATCCATAATTCTAGAATGTTCCTCCCTGTTCAGTGATCAAAGGACTTCTGGAATTCACATGCTTATTAAAAGAACTGTTGATGTTGTTACACTTCTTTGTTCTGCCCACGTGGAATTTCCTGATTTAACATTTGTAATTTTGAAACTGAAGAGCACTTTGGCTCAGGCATGAAATTTAATCTTATGAGTTATGCGCCTGGCCTTTGAGAAAAAACCTGCAGCTAGTGTAGGAGTCTAGCTGACCACTCAGCGTCTTCAGATGACAGAACTGGACTGTTTTGGCACTGCATGGTCTTTTATTTTAGGAAATTGTGTTTTAATGGTACGCACAATCACAGAGCCTTGTAGTAGACGTTTGTTGTTTTATTCTTCGCAGCATCCCTCCCCTCTCCTGGTAACAGAACCCAGATTTTGCTTTGGAAGAATCATTTTTAATCACATGCCAGAGCACAGATACAATTGACCTCACCCCCCAAATTTTAAAGTGGAGTCCGATTGGCTTAAACCCACGGGTGAATCCCATCCCTCTAGCCAAGTAATTGGTTGAGTACAGGGCACAGAACCTAAGCAGAGCCAGTGAAGCAGAGGAAATGTTTGCTGGGGCTTCCGGGGATGAAAAGCATCTCTCTTCCATGGAGGCCACCAAAAGAAACCTTTCCTTTTCTTGCCAGTGAGGTGTGACAATGTAAGGTCTATAACTGCTTGGGCCATTTTGAGACCATGAGGCAACTGAGGGTTATCAGAGGCCCTGGGTGGAGTCTGAGAATGAAATCAACATGGAAGACAGACAAACTGAGATTAAGTCAGTCCTTGCTGACATCATACAAGTTTCTATATTAAGTCTCAATTCCAGCCCTGACTTGCCTTTTCGAGTATGTGACCTAATAAATCTCCTCTGCTCTTTCTGTCAGTTTGTGCTGGGGTCTCTGTTACTTGAAACTTAAAGATTCCTAACAGATGTAAGATCTATGACTGTATCAGGAAGTATCCCTCAGTGGTCCCTGAGGGAACAGATAGAGGAGTTAAGAAGCCATCAATGGTGTCAGAATTACATAGGTGCTAGCACACCTTCCTGAAATACCACGGTTTTTGTGCAACAAGTAAAAAAATAAAATTCCTTCTTCAGGAATACCATGGCCTACTCACATTTTCCAGTCTAGAAGTCCATAAACATAATCTAGCAAACTATTTTTTTCTGATATGCCAATTCATTATATGAAATCTCAGAATAACATAAAATATTGAAATCGCATTTCATTATGGGTTTCACCAATTGCCTTTATTGGAATGAAAATAAGATTACATAAAATCAGGATTATCTCAGAAAATTCAGGGCATATGGTGGCCATATCTAGGGAACACCCACCTTATTTTAGTGGAATAAATTATTGTTAAAATGAACACACTGCTAGAAATGCTGTTACCAGTCTGCAGGTCATAAAGATAAAAGGAGCTAAACCAACCTCTTAGTGCTGAATTGGCAAGTGAAAAGACGTGTTCTGCACACAATAGGTATGCAGCGAATATATCTGACTGACAAGAACCCTGCTGGGACTAGCAGTGAGCTATTTAAGCCCTGCTGTTTCTTGTGGACTTTGCCAGCCTTGGCTGCAGAGTGAGGATTCTGTAGTCATTAACAAGAGCCCTAAGCTACAGCTTCCTCTTCCTCTACTTCAAACTTTCATAAACCCTACAGTCAGGGGCTGGGCTCTCATCAGTGACGGAGAGGTACACCGGGTCTGAAGGAAACATTTTTGTATGCGATTATTTGTTGCGGATAATAATTTCACTGTGCCTCTGTCAGCAGGATTGTTACTATGGAATTTGTAAATATATTCACTAAACTGTAAAATGATAGTCTTGTGTTGAAATTGACCTGCTTTTAACCTATGTGTTTTAGGCATCTGGATATAGATAAAACCAGTTAGCTGAAATTTAAAATGAGGGTGAGCAAGCCTTTCCGTTTCTGGAAGAGACTGAAAAACAAAATAGAGGCCACTTTTGAAAATCCAAATTACAAAAGGTTTTTAAAAAATATTAAGAAATACATGTACCAATGTATTCACATATGTAATACGTGTGTATTCACACACACATATATTTCAGGTGATCTCAAGCATTAATGAATAAACGTAGCAAAAAGCTTAAGATAAACCATAAGATAAACCAGTTCTGCTTGGTAGAGGAGCAATTACATTTCCAGTAATGGAACCATGTGCTATGGTTTCACAGAATATTTGCTGAAGAATCAATGGCATGTGTTAGCCTTATATTTAAGCTTCACCATCATATGAGACAAAAGATCACATTTTCTCAAATAACCAGATTTAACGTCTCACGTCCCTATCTTCCTGAGAAATAACTCTGCCCCATTCACCACAAACTGTCCTTGGTCATTCCTCAGCATTTCCCCTCCCAACCCCATGAAGCGTTTTTTCATTTGTTCCCTCCAGACTTTTGACAGTAACAGGAGTAACTATCATTTATCGAGCATTTACTATGTACTAACCAGTGTGTTAGGTGATTTACATTTCTCACTTTATCCAAACAACAATAAGATAGGTGCTCTTTTTAGTCATTTCACAAATAGAGAAACTGAGGCTTAAGTTCATAAGCTAATAAATGGCAGAGGCAAAACTACCCGAATTTTAACCCAGTCTGATTCTAAAGTCCATGCTCTTAACCATTACATAATTGATCATTAACTATAACCTCTGGATTTCTTAAAAGGATTCTAATATGCTCTCAATAATGGTAAGGTAATGTATTCCGGCCATACAATCTGATTCTGATATAGTTTCACTGAAATTCTTCCGATAAAACACTACGTTTAAAGGGAAAGGTAAAATGAAACAAACAATATTTGTATGACTTGTGGCTTTAAGAATTGATCAATCATAATTAGACAGAATCTGGTGGTTCAGACAGCACAAGAACACACTGAACTTGTATTCTGCCCATTTTAGTAATGATTCACCAGGCTTTATATTTGATTCCATCTGAAACTCATCAGCACTATATCCAAGACATCTCTTTTTTCTTTATCTGCCAATTTCATCCCACGGTCTCGCTTTGTGCTTTTCCTGTAGACATATTAATGATTTGGGAAGACAGAGGCTATGATGGCAGTCTTCTGAATATACCAGCATTACTCCAGATGCTCTTCCAGTCTTCTCTCTACATATCCAGTTTTTTCTTTCCTCCTCTCTCATCCTCCTGTTATTTCTTCTTTCCTTCTTCTTCTCCTATAAATGTCCCATACCATCCATTCTTCTTATGGTCCCAAGGTCATTTTTCTTTTGTTTGTATAGTTAGACACACGGTCATGGTATGAAAGGTCTAGATACCATACTTTGACCCTTTGATCACTTTAGGAGATACAGATACAGATTAGATGTAGTATATAGATACAGATAGATGATAGAAAGAGATGATGGATAGATGATAGATAGATAGATGATAGATGATAAATAGATAGATTACTCTTCACTGATTCTTCACTGATTTTAAGACATGATTATTGCACATTTCAGCATTCATGAGATCAGGTCTGATATAATTGGTGGTGCCTTTGATTGGATGACTTATAATAAATACAACCACTTCCATGACAGTGGTACGTTTTCTAGTAACTCAAGCACTTTTTAAAAATCTCTCTGTCAAACACAGATACACAAACTTAAGGTCCGGTTTTAAAATTCTCAGACACCTCTCCCTGTTTTCTGTCTTCATGCTCCATGCACAAAGATATGAGATCCGAGCTCCACAATTATGGGGGTTCTTTCTCCCATATCCCAAGTCAATAATTTTTAGGAGATATACATCAACCCTCCTTTCCAAATCAAACTCCAAAATGTGGTGTTGATTTTTTCAGGCATTTTCAAATCTGCTCGCCTGTCTCTTCCTCCGTCCCCCTCCCGTGCACCGCCCACTCCCAAGCCCCCCCTCCCCACGCCCTCTGGTAAGTGACAAGGTGCTACATACTGTGAGTCTAGGTGCTGGAGTAGCACCAGTGGGCTCCAGCGTTGGCATGTGCGCTAGATGTACATATTTTATTATTACCTTTCCTCCACAGCCAAGACTGTCAGAGGAAACATGGCATTTTTTACAGCTTTCTGCTAAGTGTCAGGCTTTGCACTTCAAATATTTGATAAGTGGAGCATAAGTTGCAGGAGCACATCCGTGCGAAAGGCAGATACACAGTATAACTTTAACTCTCCTATTAACTTTTTCATCTCCCAGAAGTTGTTTCTGTCCATATTTTTACTTCAGCTGGGCTGAGTGGGAGAAAGAACTCAAAGGGAGGTCGAAGCAGATGGCTGTCACAAACTGCATACGGCAATTGAGAATTAGTGTACAAGCACATGCAACCTGGTACAGTACGAAACATTCCAGCATCTGAGCGCCGGAATAAATCAAGCCTGGAGAAGATCGGGATGATCAAAAGATGGGCTCTTCTTTCCCTGTTGCAGATATATATTTAGGCCTTCTGAATTCATTAGGATATGTTCTCTGTTTTCAGTAGGCAAGTTAACACCTAAATTGAGCAGATTCATGTAGATTCTGGTATCTCGCCTTTTTCTCTCCTCCACAGCGTGCTTTCTGAAAAGACATATTTCTGAAGAGATAGGCATCTTTTTCATATCAGGAGGATTGGAGATGATGGCATCAATGTGCCTGGACAAATTTAATCATCATAATAATTACTAAGCAGATATAACACGTTACATTCACTCCCCAATTTATTAACAACAAGTACGCACCAGGCACAGACAGTTTACGTACACTTTGCACGTATGTTTTTGGACTACTCATGACCCTACTGGTGACCAATCTGTTGAAGGCAGTTCATTCACAAGTATATGCACTTTTAAGTGTTCTTTTTTTTTTTTTCAGTAAGAATGATGATAAAGAGACAAATACCAACAGTGATTAACAGCAAGCGGTGTCAAATTCACAGCCCAGAAGCCCTTACAGCAGTAGTGAGATGCAGCTCTGCCACGTTGCCTTCTATAATTATAAATAACTGTTAACCGTCCTCAATTGTACTCTTATGAATCCAGTTAATGGGGTGAAACGAGTCTTTTCCCCCACCCCATTCTACAAATAAAGAAACAGAGGAGGAGAGTTTAACTGTCAGTCAGCCCCCTTCTCAGAAGAGCAAAGGCCATTTCCACAGTCAGCTTTCCTCCTCGTGGGTCCATCTGCCCCAGCGGGCGTGGAGCTTTGTGGCTGCACCGAAGGCCAGGGCTGCTGAAGAGGGGCCCACGGGCCGCCTCTGCTCCTGCCACGAGCAGCACCTCCTCCCTTCCCTAAACTTGCTCCCCATGAGGTTTAAAGAAGCTACAGTTTTTTTCAACAAGGCCCTTGCTGCCATTGCCTTTTTGCTTTGTTTCCCTTCCCATCTGTCCTTCTTTGTGAGAGGCCAAAGAAATGCAAGACACGCAAGAAAGAGAAAAGGGGGAAAGTGATAGATATTGGCTCAAGAATAAATATTGAATTCCATATTGGTAGACCCAAACACAAATCAACTCTGAACTCCAGGGGTCCACCAACATGCACATAAATCATTTATAACGATAATCCAAGACTAGGTCCAAATCTCATTAAAGTATATGAATCCTTAATCTATTTTGGCAAAAAAGCGCCGATACACATTTTTTCCTTTTATCATAAATTACAGTTCTGTGGCACTGTGCAAATATTACCAAGCTGTAAGACAGCTGTGCTCCATTAAAATGTGTAATGGTCGCTGATTCCTTACAGCACATGGTCATCAGGCTGAATCTACAGCCGGTAATTAGGAAGATGAAATGTTTAATTGTGCCTTAATTTTGATAAAATTTATCTGTCACACATCCCGCAGCCGAGCATTATGCTCACAAATCAATGTCATCGGCCGAGTAGGAACTCAAGCACCAGAGTCTTGTCCCTGACAGATTCATTTGAATACGTAACTGTCGTGATGAGCTACCAGGCTAAGGAAGAAAGCGTCAACTTGCCCTGTTGACATGTTCTGGTGAGGTATGTCATGTGACTTCCTTTAAGGAAAAGTGAGACTCAACAACAATTCCTCTTACATCTTAACGGCCCTGTCTACCTCCTGTTCTGATCATGTAAAGAAAGACCACTCTTCAGGGTCTACTATTTTCATCTTAAAATCTATTAGTGCGGGGAAGGAGGGCAGAGGAGAAGGAGGAGAAAGAGAGAAAAGAGGATTTACTCATGCCCTTTGTAGTCCTCCATGTTAATATCCTCATCTAGGGATGGACTGGTGAGGTCAGCAAGAGTCATCACATTTAACTGGGTACCTAAATAGTCATTGATTCATAGCCTGTTAGAAAGTTAGAGATGAAGCTCCTCTTGTTTTATACACATGGGAGAGGAAGGCCAGTGAGACTGCCCAAGGACCAGAGCACCATCAGAAAGAGTTCAGGGGCTTCCCTGGTGGCGCAGTGGTTGGGAGTCCGCCTGCCGATGCAAGGGACGCGGGTTCGTGCCCCGGTCCCGGAAGATCCCACATGCCGCGGAACAGCTGGGCCCGTGAGCCACGGCCGCTGAGCCTGCGCGTCCGGAGCCTGTGCTCCGCAACGGGAGAGGCCACATGAGTGAGAGGCCCGCATACCGAAAAAAAAAAAAAAGAAAGAAAGAAAGAGTTCAGATTATCGCTGTGCAATCCCAGTTGAGAAAACCTACATTTTACAGGAAGTTTTATAATCCTTACAAGCAATATTTGCAAATTATGATGTTGAATACATTTTTCAAATGGCAAGAAGTATTATTTTAAGCACAGGGAAGTGTAAGCACAAATACCTGCCAATGCTGAAAATTAATTTGTGTCATGTTTTCCCCACAAAATGAATCAGTGTTCATCTTTCTCACTTACAAGGACGATGGCTCATTATCCAAGAGAATTTAAAGAGCATATACAGGGATGTACTTGACATTTTTATTTTACATAGCCCTAGAAATAAAAATAAGTGAGGGAGGTCATGGCAAAGACTGTGGGAAGGCGGTGGAAGGCAGGTGTGAAGAAAGGGCAGCAACTTGAGATCAAGATGGACCATCAGAGAGGGCACAAAACAGCCCAGAGCGCTAGAAAATGGTGAGTGTCCATATGGAGGGTCTGTTTCCCCAGGCCAGCAACTTAGATCCTCGATGTGGTCTTAAAATATTCTTAATAAGCCAAAATTTTGCTGCTAAAGGACACCAATTAAGTTTTCTAAGGTGAGGCAATTAATGAACCAGCTGAAGACTCAGAGCATGCCAGCTTACTTTAAAGTAAAATAAGTCTCAAGATCAGGAATAATTTTAGGAGAGTCTTCAGGGAGAGCCAAATGGCATTAAGCTATAGCCTGCTAACAAGAACACTCATTAAAACACTTTTCTAAACTTAGCCATGGAAATAAGTCCAAGCTAAAGATATATTCCCCATTCCCTTTGGTACTATTTTCATGGGCAGATATATTCAGGGATTGGATAAAAGAGTGGTATTCTAGTAAGATAGTTGTGTTTCATCCTACTAGAACTCCACATAAGCTAAACAGAGGGAGGAGTAACTAGGAGGGCACAAATAGCATGGAGAATAACACTAAATGACTGGCATTTTGCATCTTTTACAACAAACTGCTTTCACATCCATTGTCTTATTTGGGGCTTAGAGAGGTTAAATTTGTCCCGTGAATACCCAAGAAGGATGAAAACCAGTGTGCTGGGTGCCGGGGATTGGCTCACTCAGCAGCCACTCTAGCGGGTCTCTCTCTGATGCTGAAAACACCATTTCCCAGACTCCTTTGTGGAAGCAAGGGTTCTGCGCAGGATTTAGGCGCTGCCATTCGGATGCATATGTGTGAGATCTGAGTTGCACGGAGAGAGAGGCAGGGTGCAGGGCATCCATTTTGGGGGCACCAGACTGTGACAGAAGCAGCAGGATTTGGGAGCCAGCAGTCGTGGTGGCAACTTCCTGATTCGTTAAGCAGTTTTCTAATTCAGCAGCTTCCTGTTCAAGGCAGAGGCGGGGTCCTGATCCTGCAGCATGGCAGGGGCAGCAGCTGCCTCATAGGGGCTGCTTTACAACGTTCTGGGGAACTTCCTCCCTTTCCGCCTCTGTTGGCTAGGGTGAATTCTGTAGGCTGCAACGCAGAACCTCCACCCACGTACCCAAGTTGTGTGATCCCAACCTGGTGTTCTTTTCACGGCTTCTCACCACGAGGTGGAGAATAATGCAAATTCTATATCTGGTTCAGAATTTGGGAAGACCTAATGATTTTTGAAAACTTTGTTTAAATGACTTTATTATGGCGTAGTAGAGATGGCAATAGACTAACCAGGCAGGAGGACTGGATTCTAGTTCCACGTGTGACTCTATGTTTTTGGGCGAACCAATTTCCTATCGGCATAGTGTCCTCATCTTAAAAATAACACACGCGCAGTAAAATCAACGATCTCTATAGTCACTCACAGTCCCGGTATTTGGAGACTCTACAAGGATTATTTTAAAGTATATGTATTGGTTTAGCTACCAAAGCATTAAACAATAAGTGATTTCACTGGAAGGAAAATTTTACTTAGCTATGTGTGATAACAGATGTAACTGCAGTACCCTTATGTAAAAACAGTTCCCTGGTCAGAGTTCTTAGGTGGAATCTGTATGACAGGCTGATACTGTCTGCAGAGAGATAACGACACATATTTGTTCCATCTTGACTACCCCATTTGGACAGAACCACGAATTCATGCATGATGTGATCCATATGATCCCGCCCCCAAGACATACAAAACAGTTTACGGATTTATGTTTCTATAATATCAGCATTGACAAATGAGAAGCTTTCCCCATTTTCTTACTACACTTCACACTCTATGGAATGCGCAGGTGTCAAAAGTTGCAATGTTAGAAAAGTTAGTGAAATTAGGAAACTCCTCAGTAAATGAAATTTCATTCCGTCAGCCTACAGTTACTGAAGGAGCCTTTACTTATTCACACACGTTTAGTGAACACCCACTCTGTACCAGGTAGAACATTACGTATTATAGTGTGAAGGGCACAGCCTCTCCTCTTATGGTGCACACGATCTAGAAGAAAAGGCAGACCACTAAATATAGGTATTTGCGATTCAGGATGATGAGTGACGGGAAGGTGACTGGGCCAGGTGAGCCGAGCTCATGTGGGAGGGGTTTACGGAGGCTTCCCGAGACAGGGATTCATTCCCCAGGTATGTTCTGAAGGCTCAGAAAGTGCTATCGGTGAAGGAGACAGATGACAGAGCTTTCCAGAGGCGCAGAGCCAGCCTAGGAAAGAGAAGGACATTCTAGAAGGTGTGGCATTTTCAGAACAATGCTGTAGTCCAAGTGGGAATGTAAAATTGAGTAAACATATGTTTTCTGCTTTTAACATTTTCATCTTTCACAAATAAAAAAGCTAACAGAAGGGGAGAAGTATCAGATGAAAGAAAGAAATAATATCAATTTCTGTTGCTGTTTTCTGAGGTGTGAAGAGTACGCTGACTAAACTAACCCACTCTCCAACCCTCTGACCTTCCACAGCCTTCTACAGTCCCACCACTAAGAACAGATTCAGGATATGTTGGAGATGACACCTTGATAAAAATTTACATTTCCTGTGAAAATGTAATTTAGCGTGTTGTCACTGAAATTACTTTGTTCTTTAAACACAAAGTAGTGAATAGCATCAATAAAAATAAATGTTTTAATACATATTTAAAAACTTTTTTTATTAGAAGAGCATCACAGGTTCAGTACAGAAAATAAATTAATAGAGAAGGGTGAGGTAGGCTGGATAATGGACACTCACAGCCCCTCCAAAATATCTAGGTCCTAATTCCTGGAAGCTGTGATTGTTACCTTATATAGCAAAAGGCACTTGGCAGATGTGATTAAAGATCTTGAGATGCGGAGCTTATCCTGAAGTATAGGAGTGGGCAGTAAATGTAATTTAAGTTTTCTTATAAGAGAAGGTAAAGGAAGATTTGACTACAGGAGAAGAAGGCGATGCAATAAGAGAAGCAGGAGGCTGCACTACTGACCTTGAACATGAAGGAGGGAGGGCAGGCAGCCTCCAGAAGTTGGAAGAGGCAGGGATGGATTCTCTCCTGGAGACACCAGAAGGAACCAGCCCTGTGGCACCTTGACTTCAGCCCAGTGAAACTGATTTCCAACTTCCGACCTCCAGAACTATAAGAGGATAAATTTGTGTGGCTATCTGTACGGTGTCAATAGCATACTAATACAAAGAGCAAATAAGTAATTTTATAAAATTTCCAAACCTGAGAACTACTATGAATATATTATAGGAAAATCGTTATTCATAGCCTAGAATTCTTAAAGTATATGCCATGATTCAAATTTTAACCGTGCTCCACAATTTTTTCTTACAAAGATTAACAAAAGGTTGAAGTTCATGGAAAAGCTTACCAAATCAGTGCACACGGTTCCAAAAAGAAGACAGAGCCCTAAGAATGGGAAAATTAGGGCTGAATACTATAATTTTTTCAATAGTCTTGTCTCATTCACTAAATCTGTTGAGAAATTACTTTAAAAGCTAGCAATGAGGTATTGTTTAAATATTTATAATTATTTGCCTTGTAAGGATATTCCTTTTAGAGTGATTCATTCAACAAACATTTATTGAGTGAGTCTTTGGAGATAAAGCAGTGATCCAAACAGTATTTAGCTTCTTTAAGGAGTTCACATCCTTGAAAACTAGACCAAAATATTAATAAATTTCAACATCATGAATGCTATGTAGAGCTATATACTGTGAGAAGAGAAACCTAGAAAAATGGCATGTTTATTTTACACTCAGATTTTCAAATATTTAACTTCATGACATGCTGTCAGAATCTACACTCTCAATTAACGGGCTTTATTCATTCAACAAGGCCTATTCCTCCTCGTGTTCATGAAAACGACTTAGCAAGTGAAATATCTCAATAAGGGAAAGACAGTATTAGAAACTCTCCAGCCCTGTTCCTTCTCTCCTCCTCCATCTTGAACCTTCCTAGGTAACACCATATCAGTCAGAAGGTAGAGTGTTCCGAGGGTGCTGATGCCATGGTTGGGATGTCTGGGGTTAGAAGGAATAAAGAGGTTGAAGGGTGATGATTTCTTTACTGCAGTATGAAACTTTAAGCTCAGTTCTCCTCTTAGAAAGCAAATAGCACTAAGTCAAGTTGTTCAGTTAGTCAAAGTGACATTTAAGTAGTGTCTGAAGATAGTTCTCGGGGCACTGTGCTATTTATCGTCCAGGATTCATGTTTTCAGCCAATCAGTGGGTGACAGGAGCTAGCAGAGCCAGGTGGCTGTAGCATCAGACTATGGACCCAGCCAGAAGAAGGGTAGGACTGACCACAGTGATACCTCCAGCTGAGTCCTCGCCTCTGTCAAAGGCAGGACCAGAGGACGCCCTCAGCCTCTACATTTCTCTAGCTCAATATTTGAGTTTATCTTTCTTTTTCAGTGTTTATGTTTGAGGTTTGAAAGAAAACTTTCATAGGATTAACTTCTGCTCCAAGGAAGAAATGATGTCAAAATTAAAGACTCATAATTCTCACCGTCATATAACACTAGAAACAAAATTAAATTGCCATTATAACTAAGAGTTCTGAAGAGTCAAGTACAGAAATATTCTAATAGAGGTTTTTAAAGAGTCCCAGGTCAAGAGAGCCCTGTGAGATCTGAGAATCAGTGCTGTAGATACACTGCAAAATAAGGTGCCATTCCAGTTTAAGCTAGAATCTAGTTATTAATAAAATTAAATTCATACTTCATCTTAGATCCACAGAACGTGCTTTCATGTCTCCGTACATAACTTTCTTCATGATTCGCATGGATCTAAGCGCAAAGCGTTGAGGGCCCCCAGTGGCAATGCAGGGTGGAGAAAGGAACGTTGAGTTCTACCGGGTTGTATTTTCATTGTTGAGAGAACTGAGAGAGTAGTAAATGGAAGGAAAATGGATAGGTACTCAGAAGACAGTCCATGAAGTGGCAATACTCTGACATAGTAACGGTAGTAACTGGTATCTCGGTGTCTAAACCTCTGCCTTGTTGGTTCTCAAATGCAATTTTGTTACAATACCTAAAGTCAAACGGCTTCCTAGGACTGATGTATATTCTTCTATATATGTGAGAACACCAATTTATCAATGTACAATGAAACATTCTGCTGCTGCCTGTAGTATCTGCCTTCTCTAGACTCTACCTTTTTTTTTTCTTAAGACATTTGAGAGTCTAATTTCATAACCAGAAGGTTCTTTCTGAAACTAGAATTGGAGAAAAAGAAGTGTCATAGTCAACAGGGGTAATTTCATCAAGACGGGGTAAACCCTGATAAACTACCTCAAGCCCTCAATGGAATGACCAGATATTTTTGTCTTTCCTCTTTTGTTAATGCTGGATAAACAATGACAAATTCTTGGGTGTTGGATTTTCCTATCCTAGATACCTTGTAGATGACTACTTTCTCTTTCTCTCTCAATGCACAATTTAATTGAACTTGTTTCATCTTACAAATAATTGTACTGATATCTCTCTAGGATCAGTCATCCTTGTGAACCCACTGACATGTAGAATCTATGTGTATTTCTGCTTTAAATAGCTTTGGGGTTCATTATTACTAGTCACGCTCTAGGGTCATCTTATCTTCAAATTATCAGGAAGACTTATTTCTGACTACATGGAGAACAAAGGCAAGGAGACTAAACTTGGCTGTGGAGATCAAATGGTGTCTCAGCATGATATTCAAGCTAGTCCAATCTGGGAGTTATATCACGGAAGGAAAAATTCTAGCCAGTGGAGATACTAGAAGACAAGCAGGTAGCAACATGTACCAGATCCAGTGCCCCCAGTCAACGGCTGAAGGTGTAAAGTGCAGTGAAAAATAATGGCAAGAAGAAAGCAGGTCAGACATGACATTCAACAAAACAAGCTGAGATGCAGGGTAAACTTCCAAACTCAACAGGAGGAACTGAGAGCTCATGAGAGAGCCAAGGTAGAGATTCAACCAGTCTTCTTCATAAGCCAACACTACGGAAAATAAGAATTTGATTAGGTAGGCATATGTGTGCCCAAGGACACCAGCTACTGACTCTATGAAGGCAAAGTAACATGTTGGTTAAGACATGGGCTTTGGAGTTGCAGAGACACAGGCTAATCCTGCCTCTACCACTGACCACGTAGATGATAATAGGCAGTCTCGGTTTTTTTATCTGGAAAACAGAAAGTATGTACCTAAATAGTAAAACACCTGGCAGCATACCTAGCACTGTAGATGCTCCATGAATGATGGCTATTATTGTTCCAGCTTCTTCTCGTTGAGAAGCTGCTAACAGATTGCCTGGTGAGGATCTGTGAGTGGTTGGTTCTGAGTCAGCAGGATGAAGACATACATGCCTGATGCTGAGAGGGCCTGAGGAAGGCAAGGACTGACCGATCGATGCCTCCACACGTGAAAACAAATCATGGTGAAGTGCGATGGAGAGGAAAGAGCAGGGATTGGAGTACAACAACCAGGGTTCAAATCATGTCCCTTGTTCTTTGATTTACTAGGTATAAAAACAAAATACTTCATCTTTCCAAGCATTAACAATTTTTCACTTGTAAAATAGAGAAAATACTTATCTCACAGGGTTGATAGAAGAAATAGATGAGACAATGGCTTTTTCAAGTGCTTAAAATATAGTAGATATTTAAATGTATTTTCCTTTCCTCTTCCTTTCCAACTTGTCATTCATATACGAAAAAAAAAGGGGGGGTATTCTCAGATTTGTCAATGGTTGGAAAATATACCACCTTGTCTGCAAAAATTATTCTCCACATCGTTCACATCATTGAGACATGACTGGAGGAAGTCATAATTGAGGAAGCTGTGATTTAGCAGAACAGGCTATAAACACTAAAGTAGGAACCAAACAAACACTCACCACTAGTGGAATGAGAAGTATTACAAATACTATCGGAAAAATGTTGATATCAGAACAGCAGAAGGAGAATATAAAGTTTCTAAAATAAGAAGATTAATCAAATGTATGGAGTTTTTTAAGTTAAAGATTGATGAAAATTGGGAGGTGAAGGACATTCCAGGAGAAGAGGACAAGGGAAAAGTACCAAATGCCTTGCCACCCAAAAAAGGAATAAGAAACCAGTTTGTTAGTGTATAATTAGTTAATTGAGGAACACTTCCCAACTTTTTGAGATATGATCGAAGTAAAATAAACTGCCGCTATACAGGTTGGGTAATTTGACCACTTCTGACATACATATACACCCATGAAACCAGACTCCAGTCAAAACTACACACATTTCCATCCCCAAAAGTTTTCTTGTGCCTCTTTATAATTCATTGCAATCTCCACCCCTTCTCAAGCAATCATTTACCTTCTTTCTGTCATTATAGTTTGCTTTTTCTAGAATTTTATGTAAATGGAATCACACAGTATGTTCTCTTTTTCTACCTTTACTACAATGAGGTATCACCTCACACCAGTTAAAATGGGCATCATCAGAAAATCTACAAACAACAAATGCTGGAGAGGGTGTGGAGAAAAGGGAACCCTCTTGCACTGTTGGTGGGAATGTAAATTGATACAGCCACTATGGAGAACAACATGGAGGTTCCTTAAAAAACTAAAAATAGAATTACCATATGACCCAGCAATCCCACTACTGGGCATATACCTTGAGAAAACCATAATTCAAAAAGAGTCATGTACCACAATGTTCACTGCAGCTCTATTTACAATAGCCAGGACATGGAAGCAACCTGAGTGTCCATCGACAGATGAATGGATAAAGAAGATGTAGCACATATATACAATGGAATATTACTCAGCCATGAAAAGGAACGAAATTGAGTTATTTGTAGTGAGGTGGATGGACCTAGAGACTGTCATACGGAGTGAAGTCAGTCAGAAAGAGAAAAACAAATATCATATATCAACACATATATGTGGAACCTAGAAAATGGTATAGATGAACCAGTTTGCAGGGCAGAAATAGAGACACAGATGTAGAAAACAAATGTATGGACACCAAGGGGGGAAAGCCGCGGTGGGCGGTGGTGGTGGTGGGATGAACTGGGTGATTGGGATTGACATGTATACACTGATGTGTATAAAATGGATGACTAATAAGAACCTGCTGCATAAAAAAATAAATAAAATTAAATTTTAAAAAATAAAAGCAAATAAAAAGTGGTAGAGTTGGGATTTGAACCTAGGCAGCCTGTCTCTAGAATCTACACTGTTAACTAGAGCTCAGAAACTTTTTCTGTAAAGAATCAGAAAAATAAATATTTTAGGTTTCGTGGGTCATATGGTCTCTCTTGCAATTACTCAACCATGCAGTTGTAGGATAAAAGCAGCTGTAGACAATACATAATCAAATGGGTGTGGCTCTTTTCCAATAAGACTTTATTAAACGAAAACGGGCTGTGGGACTGAGCCCACAGGCTGTAGTTTGCCAAACGCTGCTTTTAATGGCTGTACCACCTTGTATTGATGGAAGAAGCAAAGAAGAAGAAACCATAGACTTAACTATATTCCAAGGAAGTCACAGAAGTGAGGACCGGAATAGTCATCGAAACCCCGGAGGGAAATCTTAGTTCAGCCAATAGGACAGGTTAGAAGGCAGAATTGAGAAGTGGAGTTTAAAAAATGGATTTGCGAGAAGATATTGTGATGAATAATTATTTTAGTTGCATTCATTCCTTCACATTCATACACAGAACATGGGAAACCAGAGTGCTGGACTCTAAATAAATAGAACAAAGCCAATATTACCAGATTCTTGTAATATTGTTTGTTATGTGATATAAAGTGTGAAAATGATATTCAATGTAGCATATACTCTACAGCTGTGCCTGTGGACTACATAGGCATATGGGAAACAAATGAAAAATACAAAAGTGAATCTGATCTGCCCCTTGATAGGGTGTGCGCCTCTCCATTTGAGAGTCATTACTCAACAGCTGCCACTGATGGGGGAGCTTCACATCCTTCAGGTGTGCTTTACTGGGGAAAAAATGTTATAGAAATACCCGTCAAGAGCTGCTGCTTCTTTAGCGTATGGTTGGAATTTCCATGGTATTTCTCCCTTTGGCTGTCCTGAGTACACAGTTTCACGTCTTTCTTTCAGCAGTACAAATAAGGACAGGCAAATTTTTATCCCAATAAGTGTGATCAGATCCTGGAGCTGTAATTAGATGTACTAATGGGGACCCCATAAGTCTGTGTTCCTGAATTTTTATAACTGTCCACATTTCAAATACAAATCCTTTTGCTTCAGTTCAATGGACCATGTATTTGCATCACTATTATATGACAGGTTCAGTGATTAGATTCTGGGAGAAAGGAAAAGATGAAGAAACAATGCCTATCCACAAAGACTTTATGATGTAACAGGGTGAGGGAGAATTAGGAAAATAACTGTCAAACGGGATTGAACCATATTTAAAAAGGAAGAGATCAATCTGGAAAGGCTTTCGGAAAGGTGGAGGCATTTACCATGAGCCTTGCCCAGCAGACAGGATGTGGTCAAAGATGTGGAACAGTAGGATTTCTAAGAGAGACAGCCCTGATCAAAGACACAAACATACAGAGTCAGCAAGGCTTGAATCAGCTTGGATAGTTAAAGTGATTTTTCTTTTTATTGACCAAATTTCAATGAATGAGATTATTTTATATCAAAATCCCAAAGCAGCCATTTGAAGGTTTAATTTAGTCACTTTGAAATAAACTTTACATTGAACTCCAAACTGAAAACACTTCTCAACTCCATCCTGAATGGAATCATACAAATTCCACTTGTGCTATATTCTAGAGACAAATGAAGAAATAGTGAGATTAAATTTCCCAAATTCTGATCCTTATTCCTTCATTCCAATGACACCCACAACTTCAAACCATGCGTTTCCTGAGTGCATTGGATTATGGTACCACGGACCTAACAAATGTTGCTTAGAAAGTAGAGTGAACACCTTTTAGAATCTGGAAAGCGCAAAGAGGGTCTTGGAGCTGGGGTCACTGAGGATATGGGATGATGAGAAATATCCAGACTTGAGCAGAAAATCTGTTGTCACATTTCCCATGCTGCAAGTGCTAATAAAGACTTGGTAATGATGGCAGAAGTCTTTTCTGGAAACACTCATGACATTGGTAATGACCCATGCTGGGGAGATGAATCCAGTCTGTAGCCATGCTTAAGTAAAAGAAATTCTTATTACCTCATTTGTCTACTAATAAGTGTGCCTTTAGAGGGTCCTTTAAATATTATTGATGTGGTAAGTGATAAGAGAAGACTCTTATTGCCTGAAAACACTGAGTAAGTTACCTTCATTATAGCACCTCCACGGGAGGCTTCTCAGTTTGCATGAAAGGTAGAGTCAAGGTCCAGAAAAGTTTGCTTTCATTAAGAAGAAGAAAAACTATGTCCTTGATAATTTTTTTAAAATGCAGCATTAGTAAATGATTTTAGCTGCCTTCTTTTGTGTGGTTGTGATGTCAGCTCCAAAAGTTAATTTAATACAATCATGTCTATTCTATCCTTTTTTTTTTTTAATTTGAGGGATGACCTACCTTGACTTGGAATTCATTCGTTATTTATCACATATTTACTAAATTCTAATATACATCATGCAGCGTGCTGGACATCGAGGACTCACCTGGAAACAGTTCAGACAAGAGCCCTGCTCTCATGTTGTTTTCATCCCAGCACTGCCAGTATGACTACAGTCTCCCTCCTCCTAAATTGTAAACTCCAGCGTCTATTCATCTTTTGTATTCTATTTGGTGCGAGCACATGGCCTTGAATGTACGTACTTACCAATCATTTGCTAGGTAGAATTTCAACTTTCCACCTCATATTATAGTTGATTGTGTCCTCGTATTCTTCCTATCCTAGTGACTGAGGAAAGATAGTGTGGCAGAGATGAACTCTTCTGCTGGGACACACAGCTAGACTACATTTCCCAGCCTCCTTTGCAGTTAAGACCACATGACTAACTTTCAGCCAATAGCATGAGAGAAGTAACTCACTCAAAATGTGCCTCTTCCAAGCCTGGTCATAAAATCCTCTTATGAGAGAGCCTCCCTGCTGTTGGATGTGACATCCACAAAGTCATCAAAAGTCAGCAGAAACCTTGTCAAATGTCATAAAATTACTGTGAGAAGTAGAGCTCCCCTACTCATCTAGATCTGTCTTGGACTCTTTATAGAAATGAAAAATAAACTTCTATTCCGCATATGCCATTAGTGATCTTTGGTCTATTTATTGTAACTGAAAGTCTATCCAAATTAATCAATGTCTTTGCACCTTGTACAGAGGAAACCTTAGGATGCTAAGTGACAGAACTGAATGTTGGAAAAAGAAGTCTCCCTTTCAGGCCATAAACCACCACTACCTGCAGTCAGTAGATGACTGCTTTTGTTAGAAAACACCAAACATCACGAAATCAAAGATTTCATTCTCATTTAGATGTTTATAGTCAAATAAGTGATAGCAAAAGTGAATGATCATTTATAGAAGTATTATTTTTTCCTGCATTCAGGAATCCAAAGCTGGGGAGTAACTGAATACAGTTAACTTTTCCAAACTGCCATAGGCTCACTGTTGAGGCTGAAGTTTGTCTAGACCTAACCAGAGTAGCTGTCAAAATGTATCAGAAAACCTATTTTATTCCTGTTTTTACCTATAGCTCTTCTCTCCACCTTCTACTAATTTGCCTCAAAAGACTGGGAAGATGCTTTTCAAAGTCCCTTTCACTCTGTCTCCAAAATACACTTAAATACATTTTGATAGAAGTAAAAATAAAGCTGCCATTATCACACACACAGACACACACATTATAGCCCTATGCTAGCTCACCAATAAATTACACATTACTCTCTAAATAGCGAGATATATTCATTTCAGAAAAGGCTGCATATTTTGTCTATCACTCTGTGATTTCATAGTAAGTAGATATGGTTTAGCTATAATACTTGGACCAGAAAATAAATGACTCCTGTTCATCCTGTGGGTGCCAACTACGTTCAAGCATGAGGGGTTGCTGGCCCGCAGTGCCAACATACAGCACCTTCGCAGGGAGGCCAAGGCCCTCATGCTCCAGCAATAGCAGACGGCGCTCCGATGAGGCAGGCTGCTTCTGGCAGGTGGCAGCGCAGGAGGTAGTAAGTGAAAGCAGCTCAGCATAAATAGTTCCAGTGAAATACAAGAATAATATTCTGGCGTCCCCAACTCCTTTTCTCTCATTCATGACTCACAATAAACACATATTCTGATGGGCAAATGGCTAAACTACCCCAAAGAAGTGAAGAGTCATCTCCAAACTCTAATGGAAACTCTTCACTGATCTGGAAACCTTTCCCCCTCAAGTTAAGCAAAGTTTGAAGAGATACGGTTCTCTCCTCAGTGACCTTGGAAATCTGTCCCAGGTTGTTGGCCATTCTGGTCATTTCTTCTTGACCAGCTGCTGTCTTCCTATCAAGGGGGATTTGGAGCATTCCATGGGTCAGGAGAAGGTAATGTGTTCTAGGCCATTTCTAATCCATGGAAAGCCCCAGGTGTATAAGACTGAACCAGCCAACAAGAGAGAGAGAGAGGAAGCCATAGAAGCAGAGACACAGATGGTATTTGACCCAGGAAAAAAATAATAAATAAGATTCTAACACATCCATAGACAATTAACAAATTGAAAATGTAATATCTCTAAGAATTAAGAAATTTTTATAGGGTTGAAAAATGTAATTGCAGGCTTTTACTTTTGGGAGATGGCGATGAAAATTTACAGAGGCTCTTTTCACATTTAAAATACATCTTGTTGAAATTTGGTGTTGGGTAAAAGAGAATTCACTATACTATGCTCTCTAATTTTATATAGGTTTGAAAATCTCATGAAAATTATAAAAATTTAAAAAAATGAAACATAACTAAATAAATAGCACTAAGATTAACAAGGATTTCTCATTCATTTACCATGTTTATAACTCAATTTCTATTGTTTCATTTTTCAGAAATATCTCTGTTTCTACAAACAGAATTACTGAGAGGTTATATAGTCCAGCAACAGTGAAATTCCTTTGTAAAGGAGAGGAAAACAAATTTAAAAAGAAAACTTAGAAGGAAGAAATTTAAAGTTACCAGGGGTGACTAATCACAGGCTACAGGAATTGCTGGGGGTGAGTTGTTTCATTTAAAGCTCCAAAATATGTCAAGATTTTGCAGTCTGCATCTATGGGACAGACTCTACGATACAGAATGGGCACGGAAACCAATTGCATGGAATGGAAAACTCTGCCGTCTAAAAATCTATTCACTGCAAAATTTAGCAGGTCTATTCAAGTAAATAGGCTCCAAAGTGAAAAGTAGCACAATCAGAGGTTTTAAACCTGTTCTAGTTTAATAGGTCAGAATTTCAAGTTTGATTAAATTTTTCACTCCCCTGTTGCCTGATTTCTGTTCAGCCTAGACTAATTACTTTCAGGACCTTGCTAATTGGGATGACTAGCAAAGACAATTTGTCATGTGGCTCATTTTTCTTAATGTTTTCAATATTTAGTGTTCAATGTTTATAAAGTTATAGTAAATTAGATTAGTAGTCACAAAAGTCAACATAGAGTTCCCACAATTTAGCATTTCAAGGTCATCACTGACCCTCCAATCTTCAATAAGCCATTTGAGATTATGTTACTAAATTCTGTTTGTAATTATAACTTGGCTATAGAAAAGTTTTTCTCCGTGGGGATTCCAGGTAAATTGCTCTTTCTTGGCATTCTTTTTGCCCAGGAAATGAGGAAAGCTGAAGTAATTCTTCCTTTAAATTAAGATACCCCTTGAGGTGGCAAAATCTTAACAATGTGGGCATAGCAATCAGTGGGAAAAAAATGACCAATAAGCGATGTTAGCCTGAAAATTTGGGAAAACATATTTCTACGCAAGCCTACAACTGAAATCAGATCCCAAACGTCCCAGGTGATGCCCGCTACATGCCCCTCAAGTACGGGGGATGGTGCCACACCATCCGTCACTCCAAACTAAACATCACAATGTTCCAGGGCTCCAGAACTTGACACCCAAAGCCTAAAGCCTAAAACTATTGAGATATTTATGCTGCTCGGTAATAATCCTTCTGGAAAAGCAGGTAATTGATAAGTGAATGAACTACTCAGGCAATTAATGAAATACTCACACATCAAACACTGATTTAATAAGACCATATGACTTCTGAGGCTTCACTATAAGCCTGGTAATTTACACCTAGGATCCCATTTAATCCTAACAAACACTGCTGTAACGCAGATGTTCTTATCCCCATTTTACAAGCGAGGACCCGGGACACAGAGGTATTAACTAACTTGTCCAAAGTCATAAGTGGCAGAACCAGGATTCAAACTTAGTTGTAGTAAAGGCTGTTGGTGCCTTGTTGATATCCTTTTAATCCTATCATTGACTTCCAACTTCCAACCCACAACTGCATTTCTTTTCCTGATGATTTCTCTTCCCTCTGTTCCCTGCTTTACCAGCTCTTGACACAGGCCAGAATTGCCTGGGAAATAACTCCCCTCTGGATCAGCTTTCGACCAACAACGAACGGGAATTTGTATACAAATACCCCAGCTCTCTCGCTCTTGCGGGGAATAACACTGGCTCCCAGGTTTCCCTAGTGGAATCAAACTTGTTTCCCATAGTGATAACTTACTTGATAGCATACCCTTCATTGGATACCTTTACTATCCAAAACTGTGCCCCACCCCAACCAGGGTTTCCTGGGATCCCCTTGCAAATAAACTACTTGTCTCAGAGTCTACTTCAGAACTAACCTAAACTAAGACACAAGGTCTGTCTGATTCTAAATCCTCACGATGCTTTCACTTTTCTACACTGGGAATATGGCAATTCAGGAGAGAGACAAATGTCCAGTATCTGACATATTTTTAATAATGAAGAAAACTGGGTGTTTTATATATATATATATATATATATATATATATAAGCCTTTCTCATTGGATAGTAGGCTGCTTTAATGCATCAACTTGATCTGTTACACACTTGCACCCCTCCAGTCTGGCACATCACCATTGGATCCAGAGTATGTGTCACTTTTTGTTTTATACACTTGGGTGGGGAAAAAAAATCAGCATCCCCTTTCCTCCCTGATCACTTCTAGGCCTTTTGCTGCTGATACTACATACTTTATCGGAGAGGTCATGATGCCCACAGGTTAGGAGACCATCCTTTCATTCCAGGATGTGAATACTTAGGCTCCCCTGTTAGCCCTCTAGATTAGGAACTCAATAAATATGTGTTACAACTGAATATGAAGTAGAAGATGAGATTAATCAAAGAGAGATAATCGGGGAGCAAAAAGTATTAGAGCTATAGTAGCCTCACTGCCCAAAGATGAGTCTAATTTAGGCCATATTTTTAGATGAAACTTTGTGAATTTAATTGTGAATCTACTTTGTGCTCTTTATCGTGTTCAGCCTTGAAGACTTGGAGGCATGCATTACATATGATCTGGCTCTTGGAGCCTGTATTCCATTGGCAGAGGCAGATTACAAACCAACATCGATGAGAAATACATCATGACAAGTACAGGAATAGTGAGTGTTCAAAGAGCTGCGTGACTGGTAGAGGGTGGAATGCATTCTGTGTGGGACTTCAGGGGTAGCAGAAAAGTCTGGAAGGCTTTACAGAAGATGACAGTTGAGCTAGATTTTGAAAGACTGAAAAGGAATTTATTAACAGAAAAGATGGAGTAGTGGGGATAGTTTTGAGGAGAGAGGTTTAACACAACATTTTGGCTCTGGACAAGGAAAAAATGATTTCCTCTTAAAAGTCAAAATGCTTAGAAACATAAAGTTATAAAATATTAAAGTTATACAGTCCCACCTTGGAATGTTGGAGAAAAAATAACAATAGCTAACAATTCCATAGTGTTTACTCTGCCAGATTCTGGTCTATGTTTTTTACATTTAAGAGCTCATCAAATTTTCTCACACCAACCTTATGTAACAAATATTACTATTATGCCATTACAGATGGAAAATTAAGGTACAGAGAGGTTAAGAACATTGCTCAAAGTCACACAGCTATTAAGTAAAGCCAAATAATCTGGCAGTAGAGTCTTTGCTCTTAATTAGTACACTATAATGCCCTTAGCAGTAATGGCGAATTAGGACTAACAGTTAGAAATAACTATAGAAACTTGAAATAGATAATAACCGAAGTGAGTAGCGTTTTTGTGTAAAATTTGTCTCTTACATATGATTTACACTCTTATATGGCCTCCCAGTACAGTCTCTTGAAGGCAGTATAGTACATGGTTAATAGATTCCTGGCATCAGCCAGATGAGAACTTGGGTCCCTGGCAGCTCTGCTACTTACTACCTCAGGGACCTGGGTCCCTTTTCCTAAGTTCTGGAGACATGCACTTCTCCATCTGCCAAATAAGGATAAGAGTAGTCCTCATCTCAGGAGGATGCTTTGAGGATTAAATGTGCTCATGTATATGCTGAACTTAGCCCAGAATCTTACGCAGAGTAAGTGAATAATAAATGTCAGTCAGCTCTTTATAACAGTTGCAGAATTTAATAACTTTATTGTTTATTTTACAAAGCTGATGAAATGGGCTGTGTAAGAGTTAACCTAGAACAGGAAGAGAATGCCAGAGAAGTACAAGAGCATTGCGGCTGGAGGTGTAAAACCCCCTCTTCTCCTGGAACCCCCTCTTCTCCCAGCTGCAGTACCAAATCTTCCAGCTGGTACCATTGTATTTTGTCATTTGCAGTGGTGAGTCAGCAAGGCACGGGCCCCACGTTTTCTAATAATCAAGGGATCTGGTGTCTATAAATTCCAACGATTGGGACTAGAGAGCAGAACTGCCTTAACGGGCAGCACAGCAAGTGGCCAGTCTTCCCTTTCAAAGGGCTGCGGGTCAGGACCATTACTGACACAGATTTATTTTTTCCTCTTTCTAAACAAAGTATTTTTTAATATTGTAGTGACAGACTAACATGACTATTGTATAATAAAGAATTTGTTCCTGGGAGATACCCTCTAAGTTTTTGGACTTTCCCCAGTGATAAGGGTGTCTTTCTTATTCAAAACGGGCCCAGGTAGTTTATGTTAATGAGGTGACTCAGGATGAGGGCTGGCCACATCAGAAAGACCGATCATGTGATTGGAGGGTGTGGCTTTGAGCCACATGAGATCAGCCCAGCCTCCAGGAGGGGAGGGCAGATGGAGATTGAGTTCAAACATGTGGCCAATGATTCAGTCATTTATGTCATCATAGTGAGACATCAAATAAAAACTCTGGACACTGAAGCTCAGATGAGTTTCCTGGTTGGTGATACATGTTGATGTTCTGGGAAGGAGATGCAGCCTGAGCTCATGGAAGCTTCATATTTGGGATGCTGCCAGACTTCTTCTTTTGACTAGTCTGCATTTATAACCTTTATAATAAGACTGTAATCCTAGGGTGGATCCCACATGAATGGGATTAGTGCCCATATATAAGAGACTCCAGAGAGCTCCTTTGTCCCTCCTAACATGTGAGGACACAGCAAGAGGATTGCCATCTATGAACCAGGACATGGGTTCTCACCAGACACCAAATCTGCTGGCACCTTGATCTCAGACTTACCAACTTCCAGAGCTGTGAGAAATAAATTTCTGCTGTTTAAAGCAAAACAAAAAACAAAAAACAAAAAAACCCCCACAAAGCTGTAATCCTGAATTCCTGAGTTCTGTGAGTCATTCTAGTGAATTAACAAACCTGAAGGGGTAATGGAAACACCCAAATCTGTAACCAGTTGGTCTGAAATGTGAGTGGCCTGGGAAGCCCTGAATCTACAGCTGGTGTTTGAAGTGAGGAGACTTCTGTCCTAACTCCGGGTAGTTGGCATCAGAAGTGCATTGCAATGATCAAGTTGAGAAATAAGCAGGACATGATTATAAGTAAGACATTTTACTCCATCAGGAAAGAAAAAAAAATGAGGTGCCATCTTAAAGGTATCTAAAATCAAAGAACCGTGTGGCTTTGGGGAAGCATATTTATAAAAATCTTTTTACTTTAACCTGGAGTTGCTTGCTTACCTTTATTTACATTCATACTGCTGCGGCCTGTCCCGTTGTGGAGCGCAGGCTCCGGATGTGCAGGCTCAGCGGCCATGGCTCACGGGCCCAGCCGCTCCGCGGCATGTGGGATCTTCCCGGACCAGGGCACAAACCCGTGTCCCCTGCATCGGCAGGCGGACTCTCAACCACTGCTCCACCAGGGAAGTCAACACTCCCGGTTTTTAATTAATGAAACCATCAAATAAATGTGACTTCATCTAGACAAAAATGCCAATGCCACAAGACTTACTTGTCTACCTTTTCTCAGCTCAATGCCTAACTTGTTTAAAATTGTACAGGAGGATGCCAGATGTTTAAGACACCCATTGGTTATCATAAATGCTTTTATCCAATCACTGATCCATTAGACACATAAATACTGACAACCTACTATGTGTCCAGCACAGGGCGAGAGAGAGTGAAAAGAACAGGACACTTGGCCTCAGAAGCTTCCTGAAGTTGTGTTTGCTAGCTCTGTGACCTTCAGCAAAACATTTACTCTTTCCGTAAAATAAGGAGACTGGACTAGATCACATTATTGGGATTATAAAAGTCCTGTCCAACGGTAAACACTATTGATTCCCTGAGTCTGCCTGCATTTCCTGGGAGACTGAAGCCCGAGCCCCTGTTCTTCACTGTGTGTTTGCCGACTCTCTTGTGAGTCTTCCCTCATCTCCTTCTCAAACGCCCCTCCTCGTTCCATAAATCTGCATACGAAAGGACCAGACAGCTGTAGCTCTCAACAGCTTTGGTTTTCATCACTGCCTGTGTCATCCTGCTTGCTGAAGCGGCTTTTTAAAGGGGCTGAGCCTCCTTTAAACAATTCTAAATATTTTTGAAGTTATAAACCAGAACATAACAAGCTTACCAGTAGAGAAAACAGTAGAGTTTTTCTGCAGGTGGTTAAACTAACTAGAGGACTTCTCTGTGGGAGCTATTCTGTGATGTAGGCTGATCACAGAGGGGACCAGAGCAGTAGTGGAGGAACTAGGATAATGTCAGGCAGTAAGAGAAGCTGGGGAGGATGGTAGCATCATGAAAGGAAGCATGAGAAAGGGAAAGAAGCCGCCTTAAGAGAGGACATCCCGCAGGCAACCCACTCTACTATGTGCACTATTTATATCCATTTAAAGTTCCCCACACAAGCAAAAAGGAGTCATAGCAGTTGTAAGGAATAGTACTGGAACTGAAAGGACATTACTGCTGGAACAGCAAAGACTTCTGGTCTTGCGACACATAAGTCAAAGGTAGAGAAACAGACATTCACACACTCACATCCTGCCACTCCCTGCTATAATTCTTTTCCCCGCTAGCCTGACTCCACATCCCATTTTAAGCTAATCACTGATTTAGACATAATGAATTTTGTTCTGTGGCAGCTCAGGTAAGCACACAGCACCAGACTTTTTTTTTTAATAACAAGAGAATAAAAACAGCAAAATATAGCAGTACGGTAACTTAATATGAGATTTATATTGCAAAGTCTAAAAACTCATGGTCCAAGAATGAGCAATGTCTTTGACATGACCTTGAGAAGCCACTGCCAAAGACTCACCCATGCCACTTGTACACCTCTGCCCCCTCCAATTGCTCTGAATAAATAGCATTTTCCTTTGCGATGGTAACATCAAAACACCTCCAAACACTGGCACTTTAAATTTCTGACCCCAATATATTGTAATGTCTGACTCCTTGTTGAAACCTGACTTTCACTTTTTTAGTCCTTTGTGCTTCATCTTGTAATTCTCCTTGACCTATTTCCTAAAAGAGCAGGGCCATGGCTAAGAAATGGTACCCTTGGATAAGAAAAGAAAAAGATGTAGAACTTCGGTAAGAGTATAGCACTTAGCCTTATACATGAGTATAACGCTTAAGACTGATCAAATTCAGACCCTGTTCACAGGAAAATAAAAAATGTAGTCAGTCACTTCTATGCTTCCCTTGTGTAGTAACAGATACTCAAGAACTTAGATACATGAAGGTTACAGGCTGCATGTTTGCTGTCATCATTTCCTTGATAAACATTCTATGGAATAGGACCTATGGGACCGCAGAAAAAGTATAGTCTTTGGAATCTAGCGGGCTGGATTTTAGTCCCAGCTCATCTACTTAAAAGTTGTATAGCCTCAGGCAAATGAATTGACCTACAGGACCCTCAGCTTTCCTTATCTATTAACAAAGGAGGAGAAGGAAGAAAAAAAAGGAGGAAAAAACAAGACAAGGAAGGAAGGGAGGGAGAAAAGTAGATAGGAACTCATAGGGAAGCAGTTATATAATATGTTTGAAAGCAGTATATACAATGCAAAATTTATATAAATAAATATGATTTATAAAAATGGTACTTTAAATACTGTTAAAGGCCTGTGCTTATTGAACAAATATGCAAGAAACAAGCCATGCTTTCTTGCTCGAATACTTAGGAAAAGCATCGCCTTGAGAGGAACCGCAGAATCTGCACCCCAGGACAACTCTTGTTTGCTCTTGTTGAGTGGCAGTGTAGGTCTGGCTTTCTAGGACATTCAGCTCAAACCCACCCCCTCCAAAGAATGTGTCTTTTTTCATTAGCACTTTTCACAGATTACAGACTTCTTGGTTTGACTTTCCACTGGCAGTGTTTTTCCCTGCAGCCTGAAGTCCTGCCCAGGTTAGAAAACTAGGCATCAGACCATACACTCAGGACAGTCCTGTTGACAACGACTCCTGGACTGAAACAGTCCGTGGAGGGTGGGAGGATGACTGTCTTACTGCACATTGGAGCTGTTAATTCTGGTTTGGTGTTCGGTAAAGAGAATACGAATCAGGACATGGAGTCTTGCAATAAACAGGAACTAACGGAGGCAATTAGGAAAGAACACCTGGCGGTGAGAAATCGCAACATCTAGGTTGGCCATAGCCAGCCATTGCTCCCAATTGTTATTCACCACAATGGAGAGCCTCTGGACTGTGAATGCCAGCAATGACGGACGGCCATAAAATTCGCAAATGAGTTTTCACATTGTCTAATAAAATTCTACGACTCTGTCAATCTGTGTTGACACAGACCTACACAGGACTGGATGATAAAATGTTGTAATGGGAAGCCAATTGTTTCCTTGGGTTTACATGTTTGTCTTTTATTTCTATGGTTCTAGATACAAATTCTGGCTCTCTTAAGAGTGACCGTGAAGACGGTAGTCAATTCTGAGTCCCTAGCAGTCAAATATCCTATTGCCCAAAACATCTCAAGCCAAACAGGATGGGCAGCAAAATGAAAGTCCCAACATTCAGATCTGAATTTAGGGGTATGTGGTATCAGGGCTGCCTCAGATATGGCCCGAAACTGTATATTTTAAGTAAACAAAATAAATAAAAGGTGAATACAGTCATGTAAGTTCTAGATTAGGGATTGCTTTATATCTGTTCTAAAGATGCCATCTTGAAAAAGGATAAGAAAGAGTATTTTATGGTCTAAAATTAGCCTTGGAAGATATCATCATAAAAGTGTAATTCAATTCACATGTAACTTGGAAGGTGTAAGCTGGAAAAGGGAAATAGAGAGTAAGAATTCACAAAACAAGACAGTTTTTACTTCATGTTTGTTTGATTTTACATGCTCAGCATGAAACATAGCTGAACAAACAAATAATTGTGGAGGGAAGGGTGGGGGAAGGAGATCTGGTTAGATATAAACACATAAACTCTGGGTAAAATTTTGTTTAGTTTGCTACTCTGCTCCCATCGGCTAGAACAGGCAAGCATATAATAAATATTTAATAAGTATTTCTTGAATAAACAAAAACTCAGCATATCAAAATTTGTCTTATTGGTTAGACAAGATGTTTACTTAAGTTTTGTTTTTTTTTTTTGGCAGTACGCGGGCCTCTCACTGTTGTGGCCTCTCCCGTTGCAGAGCACAGGCTCCGGACGCACAGGCTCACCGGCCGTGGCTCACGGGCCAAGCCGCTCTGCGGCAGTGGGATCTTTCCGGACCGGGGCATGAACCCGCATCCCCTGCATCGGCAGGCGGACTCTCAACCACTGCGTCACCAGGGAAGCCCCTAAGTTGTTATTTTTAATGCAGCTTCAAAAGATATAGAATTGACAATTCTCCAAAATGTCTGTCCATTGAAAGTCTCAGAAGCACGGACACGAAGATATGGTACAACTACCTGGTCATTTTCTATATTAAAGGTGAAAGAGAACATTATCTATTAGAATGATCACCTATTAATGCTGCTTGTAGATATGTATATATTATACTTCACCTGGAAAAGTCCTTTATTGATCTTTGCTCCATTTCTCTAAGACAGTGATTAAGGGTTAATTATGCTTGCTTCTTGCCTGTCTTATAAAGAGTTATGGAATTAAAGCTAGTAGCCTCTTTTGGATTGTTGGAAATAGATTAAGATAATTATTTTCAAAATAAAAATTGAAAAATCGAAAGAAAAATCACACTCTAGAACATGATGGCATCTGAGAATCAGATTTCACAGGGACTTGAATCTCATTAGCATCAGTTTTCAAAGCATTTCAGCCAATGGAACCATAGTTCACAAACAAATATAAATCAAGTGTGGAAGCCAAAATTACTTTCAATCTTATATGCTCCTTTTGTGCCAAAACATATTCAAAGTCAAAGTATAAATCTGTGGGATAGTTAAGTCTTTCTTGCCTACACAGACCCCAGGTTCTTGAGTAAAGTACATATGCTGTAGGACAGAAGAATATTTTGTATAGAATCTTCACAAAGATTTTTTTAAACACTTGACAATTAAGATAACAAAAAACATATGACAAATTATCTAAAGTAAAAATAAATGTGATAATACTATATCAAGGCATGAATGTGTATGATATATATAATGTATAATTTGCATTGTGGTTGGAATTTATAAAAGTAAAAATTTGAGAAATTTACACACAGACTCTCATTAAGGGAGGTTTAGTGATGACAGGTTCTTGGAAAGAAAGAACTGGCAGAGGTTCTCAACGCAGCTCCCTTTCAGATGATAAAAGACGACGCGTTGCCCCCTGAATCAAAGAGGAAAAGTAACTCTCTTGACTTCAATCAGAGCAGGTAGACAAATCCCTCAGCACTCCTGAGGACCTCTCTTTGTGGGTTCCTTTCTAATTTCAGATAAGCACTAAATTATGCAGAAAGGGAAAAATATACATTCAATAAGTTGGCCTGGAAGACAATTGCTATATGACTGCTTACAGAAGACAGATCAGGAACGTGAAATGAGTTCTACCCGGTCATGGTGGGGCTGACCCAGATCCAAACTGCCCAGGGTGTAAATCCAACAGGACGTGCCTGGGCTCTGCTGTTGGGTGGCCCTGTCTTTGAATGCAATACTCAAAGATGAGGTTACTCTTTGTTATATCCAAAGAGATTCCAGAATGAAGATGTATATTCACAGCAGCTAGAAGAGCACGTCCTTGAGGAGGAGAGCGTCCGTCCTCATCCTGCCCAGCTATCAAGGCACGACGTGCGTATTTCTTCTCTGTACCTGCTAGGTGACCAGTATTTTCCATGAAGGCTCTAAAACGTCCTGTCATCACACATAAGAATAAAGTTCATAGCATTTGTCTTCTTTGACATCTTGAAAAGCTCTTATGCCCCAAGCTTATCTGTCTACAATACAGCTCTGATCATGTCACTCTCTTAAATGAAAACCACTAGAGTATGTGGCATTCTTCTAGGACCCATACACCTTAATTCATCGGGCTTGTGCACAGGCTGTACCTCCTGCCTGTAACACCCTCCTCAACCTCGTGACAGCTCACGTGGCCTCTCTTCCTGCAGTTTTCATCAACACACATTTCCTATCCCGCCAGGCTCAGCAATGCCTCCTCACCCTGAGTGCCCACGGAACTTCACCTCTATCTCTATTCTATTCGAATTCTATTTGAATCAATAATTTACTTACGTGTTTAAATAACAGCTCTGTTCACTAATTTGGGCAAATTACTTCTCTTGGTCTTGGTTTTCTGCTCTTTAAAATTAGGAGATGGAATGGTTAGTTACAGTTATATTTTCATGCACTATTCTCCACCCTGTTTTAGACTGGTGAACAGGACTAGAGTTTTGCCCCCTTTTCCTTACATCCCCACTAGAAAGGAGAGAAAGAATAAACAGACAATAAATCTATGAACAGAAACCAATTTCAGATACTATTGGGAAATGCCATGATGAAAATAAAATAAGTGATACTGTAGATAGTGATGAGGGAGGGAGGATACTTCAGCCCAGGTAGAAGGGCAAGACCTCTCCAAGGAAGGGAAACATCAGTTGAGAACAGAACTGGACACAGAGGCAAACTTTGTATCCACGTTCCAAGGGGAAGAAACATCAAAAACACTACAGCGGGAATGCTCTGGGTGTGTTCAAAGAGGATGAAGGAGACAGCAGTGACTGAGACCGAGTGACAAGGTGGGGGAGGGGAAGGATGAGGTCAGAGACACGAGCAGACAGCACGTTACACGGGGCTTTGCAGGAGTTTGAATTTTATTCTGCTGCAACGCAAAAACATCACAGCATTTTAGGCAGTTGACATAATTTGCTGTATACGTTAGAAAGTTCAACCTGGTTGCCATATGGAGGAGGGATTTTGTTAAAGGGGGCAGAAGCTGAAAAGCCATTTAGGAAGATACTTCTATAGTACAGGTGAGTGATGCAATGGTTTGGGCAGTGTTGTGGCAGTGAAATGAAGTAAGTCAGGTATGTCTTGGAGGTACAGCCAAAATGAATCACCAGCACATTAGATGTAGAGAGTGAAGAAAATAAATTCATCAAGAATGATCGCTAAGCATTGAACCTGAGTCACTGGACGAACACTGAGGTGGGAGAGGCTTGGGCAAGGGTGTAGATTTGACTGCAGAGGTTTCAGCCTTAAGACTGAGCCATCATTGGACATCTGAATGGAGATGCGAAGGGGGCAGTGGATTCGATAAGTCTAGAGCTCATGGGAGAGTCTGGGAATCACCTCTTGAGTCTGTCTCCTCTTGTGAACCATCAGAATGTTGATAGAAAAAGCCATGGAGTTAAATGGCTTTGACTAGAAAAAGAGTGAATGCAGAGAAAATAAAAGAGCTGAAGAGAAATACTAACACTTGCCAACATGCAGATCTAGAAGAGAGCATGAGCAAAAGATGCAAAGGAAGTGGAGAGAGAATTCGGTAGAAAAGAAGAGAAGAGGCATGTGTTGTGTCCTAGTTCTGGATATAAGAATGTGTTCCAAGAAGAGAGGGCCAACATCTGCTGTTGAACGAATAAGAGAGTATCGAACCTTGTCTTTGGCGAGAGGGAGGTCATTATTTTGTTGTGGTGGTGGCGGTGGGAAGTATAATTTCTGGCAGTGCTGAGTGCCTAGTTGATATTCATGGCCATGAAGTTAAGGTGATTTCAGCTATCCTGATGGTGTCATTTCCTCCATCAACTTTCAGCTCCCTTGGCCCAGGCTGGGAGGGATGGACAGTTGAGTTTAATCAGGCAGAAACTCAGAATGGGTTATTTTAAGATTCTTCTGATCTCTAAAGGCTCATGAAGTAAAACAAAAGATTTATTTTATTTTAATCTAAAATTTCAAACTACTTTTTAAACGAAATTTTCAGAATTCTCCAAAGTAAGATTATTTACGGTTGCACGCAAAAACTTGACAATGAAACAATGGGGAGAGGGATCTTTAGCAATCTTGCATGTTATTTAAATCATAACTATTGGACTAGGAATATGTATTAATCCAAAACAAATGTCATGGTTTATCCTTCCCATATGTTTCACTTATTTTTTTTCATCCCTTCCTTTTCCAGTTTTGACGTTGGGAAGTTGAAAAGAATGGACTGTGGTAAGCTGGATACCCTGCTAGGTGTAGCCAAGAGATATCCAAAGTCAAAGTCAGAGTTGCCATAAAATTTTTTTAATAAGACAAAAGCAAGGAATTTATATATTAATATAAATTATTTATCTCAGTGAATAATTCAAAGATTAACTATCCCCCCAAACTCTGACATATTATAAAGGCAGCATTTGTCTTTTTTTGTTTCCTTTTAGGAAAATCTAAAATTAAAACCTACTTTAAATTCTAAAAATAAGTGGTTTAACTCCTGAAAATTTATTCAATCACATTTTAAACTCCAACATACATATTTCTCAACTTGTAAACATATTTGCATTCTTTTAAATTTAAACAGAAATAGATTTGTTAAAATCCGGTTCTCTGAAATATTCAAGAGAGTATCATCTGGCCTGATTTTTATAAATTATATGTAATGTTTTTAATAAAATACTATCGAATTCATGCTACTTAGTAGCAAGAATTAATGATTTAACTCTATTTCTTATGGAACCTGAATTTTTCCACCGTATCTACTCAGTAGACACAAATAAGTCATTGTCATTCTCAGTATGAAGCGATGTTTACCTCTCGCTAAATTCATTTTGTCATGATAAAGAAAACCAACCTGAATTCCAAACATTACAAGTGACAAAACATTTTATAGAGCATGCATTTTGCATGTAGACTGCACCTGAAATGCTCAGCTTTAATCTAAACGTAAACGCCAAAGTGAAGTCAAAAGTTATTTACTGTTGCTTCTTCCTTGACATTTCTTAACAGGACATAACAAGCTGGTAAAAAAAAGGGAAACCTGGACAGACAGGCCTCCTGATCTGTGCATTCGTGAGCCCCACTAGCATTCCTCACACAGTGGCTGTACCAGCGGCACCTCAATGAGAATATCAATGCCTTGCATTTCTATGCTACCTTCGAGTTTACAAAGTGCTTTTCATAGTGGGTTGGTTTCTTTTTAATGAGAGGGAAAGTTTTATGGAGGATTTTATTCCCTTAGAAGGCAGAAGACTTTTGGCAAGATTTTGAATCTTTCCTCTGTGGCCAATTAGTGACAATTCCACTTTTGCAAGACAGCCGTCTCCCTGTCCAATTTGACAAGGCAAAGCAGGAAGACTGGCACTGAATTCGATGCCAACAGTAGTTCAAAATCTCACCACCATCAAAATAGGAATTCAGATGCAAAATTCCAAGACTTGCTTAGTCTGCCCTGGCCGCCAGAGATGCTGAACTATAACCAGAGTCGGCTTCTAAAAGAAGCGGGTTGGGAGCAGTGCAACTGGTATAAAGTTTCTACAAAGGGAGGCAAAACTGCAGAATTGTGCGATCAGGTGCACGCCAATATGTTTGTTTCAGCCTTGTTTATATCAGGAAAAAAATTAGAAGCGAGGCTATTAAAGAATAGGCAGTTGGTTAACTAAACTATGGCACAGTTGTTAACTGGAATACTATGTCACCAATAATGAAAATACAATGGAATGCCAGCTGGGAATGGGTGGGGTAGACCAGATAGTGTAGGACCTAGAAGGCTACAATAACGCAGAATTTGGGCTTTTTCTCTGCGTGAATTAGCAAGTCATTGGAGATTTTTGAGCATGGGAGAGACAGGATTTGACTTGCATCTTCAAAGCCTCGCTCTGACGTAGCGTTGAAGAGAGACTATGGCAGGGTACATTGGGGGAGGGCAGATGATGGCTCAGAGCAGGTGCTAGCAGCATGGGGGTGGGAAAAAGTGCTCCAAGTCTATGAATAATGAAGGTCAAGAAAGCAGGATACATTGGATATTGGGTGTGAGAGAAAGTGAAGAGTCAAAGAGGTTTTTCTCACACCCAATATCCAATGTCCCCCCAGATAACAGGGTGGCTGCTGACTAAGTGCTTTACAGATCTTTATTCTCATCTTTGTACTTTTGTTTGGGCTTATGCAAGGAACATGTGTTACTTCAATAATTTAAAAGCTATTTAAAAAAATAAACGAATGCCAAGGAGAATGAGAAACACTGCCCCGGTATATACTTTTTTGGTCAGCCGCCTCTTGTCGCCCGACAATCAAAGCCTCGCAGAACAGCAAGCGACAACTCTAGAATATGAAGCAACAGCTGACCCCCAACCTGCCCAGTTTCAGGATTCCTACCGAGTTGCATCTCTTTATCTGGGTCTTTTCTAACTGAAGGAAAGAGTTGACTAGGGCCTCCCACACAATAAACCTGGAGATTAACACCAAGGAGTCGGCACACCTGCCAACCAAACCACAGAAGTAAACCTCCATCTGTGTAGTGAGATGAGTCATCGTTATTCTCATTAACCCTCGTGGTTAGCATATTTGAGTCTACCTCCTCAAAATTTGTATTTTCTGTTTGTATTTACATAGGCCTTATGGCATACATAACCTTTTTTTTTTTTTTTTTTTTGGTAAGCCACTCGAAAACTTTTTTAAACATGTGGGGTAAAATAAATACATAAACACTTGGATTTTTTTCTCAAGCCCCACCCCCATTCCAGGTAGATCACTTTATTTATGTCTTATTCAAAATCATACGTCATGCTAGCCACTCCCCGAACTGAGAACCAGGCAGCTGAGAAAAATATTCATGTAAAGGTCTGTGTGCAGCGCCTGAGCTATCTGGAGAAGAGGTGCAGACAAATCTAATACAAATGCATTGGGCCTGGGGAGCCACGTGTGACCTGGGACACATACTTGCTCGGCAGACACACAGCACAGTGGGCATGGGTGTCCCTCTGCACGTGTATCTCTTCATTCAGCAGCGGAGATTAATAAAACCTGGCTGTGACCCCCAAATTGCGACACCGTGCATGGCAGGATGAACAACATTGTTTTCCTCGCAGTGGTAGGTCCTCAAGCATTAATAGAAAGACTTCCAATGTCTTGTATAAAACCAGATCCCTCCTATTCCTCCGATGCAGCTGCACCGCTCCCTCTTTATTCTCCAACACGTGCATGCCTGGAACCCAACGTATAGGTAGGTGGTGACTCCAAGCCGGGCCTCTCCCCGGCTACTTATGATAGGGACTTTTGCATTTGTAGCTCCTCTTGTGGCAACTATTCCCACACTTGGAAGCTAGGCAGGCAGTCTGTGCATGTACTAAGCATGTGGCTTTCTGCATATGTCTGCACATCATTTTTCAGGAAACTCTATTTCACACTACACCAGCTTGATGAGTAGCTTTGTTCACACCCACTGAGAAATAACTCCATGTGAGAATAATACCTTTACAACTTTGAAGTGTCCTCAGACAGACTTATCTCCAGGCCATCACCCTGCTGTGAACTCTCATCTTGACTTTTCACACTTACGGGCAACAGTCATGCAACATACTGTCAACCAACATGCAGGTTGGAAGAAACGTGAATGAAGGCAAAATTAAATTGGAGCCTCAACATCTTTCTAGTTTGGTGCAATTTTTAATAATTAAAAAAAATCCACCACACATGCAAGTATATCTTTACTTGGTGTCAACTTAAAATTTCTGTTCTGTGTCTTTGAAGCACGTTTACATTTCTGATCCTCACCAACATTCCTTTTGTCGAAGATTGGTGTACAAGTCAGCATCTGAAATCCCTGTCCTCAAGGCACTTTCTACTTACGTCTTCCTTAAAGTAAGTATTTCTGGCCAAAATCTTAATCTTTAAGCCACAATTATGGACTTCCCCTGTGGCGCAGTGGTTAAGAATCCGCCTGCCAATGCAGGGGACACAGGTTCTAGCCCTGGTCCAGGAAGATCCCACATGCTGCGGAGCAACTAAGCCTGTGCGCCACAACTACTGAGCCTGTGCTCTAGAGCCTGTGAGCCACAACTACTGCGCCTGCGTGCCACAACTAATGAAGCCTGCGCACCTAGAGCCCGTGCTCCGCAACAAGAGAAGCCACCGCAATGAGAAGCCCACGCACCGCAACGAAGAGTAGCCCCTGCTCGCCGTGAGTAGAGAAAGCCTGCGCACAGCAACGAAGACCCAACACAGCCAAAAAATTTAAAATGTTTTTAAAAAAGCCACAATTATTATAACACTGAGGCAACTGAAAGCGTAGTGGGGGCATGGTTTCAACAAACTGAATTTTCTCTTTGAGATTTATTATAATTTCACCAATCCTATTTGTTGAAAATCCAGCAGAATACAGGCAATCAAAAAATATCTGTTATCGGAATAAATAAGATAACCAACTCTTTCATTCCACAAATAATTGTTAAGCCCCTGAGATGTGCCCCACCGTGATCTGCTCCAGATTTAAAGGTGAGTCCAATGTGGGTCTGGACCTAAAAGAAACTCATTCATACTCAGTAGAAGAGCTGACATGTTAATTATACCTTTCCTAATTCAGCAGGAACATGTCTCAGCAAGGGCTGAAACACACACGCCAAACTTGTCGTTAATTTTTAGTTAACTAGAAAGTTCAATTAAGTGGAAACCAGCTCAGTCTTAGTGCTTAATTCTTTCAGGTAATATCCAACTAGCTCAACATGTGGAACTCGGTTCAACCCAACAGAAGCACTGAGTAACTACTGTAGACTCTGCACCATGCTAGGCACTGGGGATGCGAGGATGAGAAGGTACCAGAATGGGAGGGAGAAGGAAAGGTTAATGGCAATCCACCCGCCGGGACAAAAAAGTGGGCTAGTACAAA
This sequence comes from Delphinapterus leucas, assembly GCF_059928025.1. Taxonomy (NCBI): domain Eukaryota; kingdom Metazoa; phylum Chordata; class Mammalia; order Artiodactyla; family Monodontidae; genus Delphinapterus; species Delphinapterus leucas. The sequence continues at coordinate 75,229,017 of NC_143145.1, read as the reverse complement.
AGACCTGTAATTCAGAGTACGAAGAGGAACAACAGAAGAATATGCAAGACTTGGGAACTGATCAGGATGGTTAGCGAAAGGGAAAGAGCAAAGGTGAGTGTGTCAAGCAGCCTTCTTTCCATAAGGGATATAAATTCCAGAGGCCTGAGTAGGTCCTAACCCAGGACACCTTCTAGAAGCTGTTCTTAAAATTTCCAGTATCAGCTTGTTTCTTTTTGATTTGCTCCTCTCCTAAAAGGTCAGTAGAGGGAAAATCTGATAAATCAAATCTCCTGAGAAGGTTTATTCTGTTTAGTTAAGAGTTATCATAACTAATGGACCCAGAGACTGTCATACAGAGTGAAGTAAGTTAGAAAGAAAAACAATTATCGTATATTAACGCATATATGTGGAATCTAGAAAAATGGTACAGATGATCTTATTTGCAAACCAGAAATGAGACACAAATGTAGAGACAAACGTATGGATACCAAGGGAGAAAGGGGCAGGGGTGGGAGGAATTGGGAGACTGGGATTGACATATATACACTATTTTTTTTTTTGCATCCAGAACTTTAAAAAAAATTTTTATTGGAGCATAGTTGCTTTACAATGTTGTGTTAGTTTCTACCGTACAGCAAAGTTTATCAGCAATACGTATACATATATCCCCTCTATTTTGGACTTCCTTCCCATTTAGGTCAGCACAGACCATTGAGTAGAGTTCACTGTGCCATACAGTAGGTTCTCATTAGTCATCTATTTTATACATAGTATCAATAGTGTATATTGACATATATACTGTACACTCTGTCCTAGGAAAATGAAACTGCAGTTACCGTCATTTATGAGTTTAAGAAAGCCATGTGAGATAAAGGAAATCAAATTTCCCATTAAAAAGGAAAACAAATTTCATGACAGTAAAAACTTTGAGAGATTGTATGAAATAGTCATAATCTAGTTTACAGTGTCGAAAATTTTTACAAAAACCTAGCATGTGAACTGTTTTATCTGTGAAAGATTTTCAAGTGAACTCTGAACACCAGGACAGAAAGGGAGCCAGAAACCACGATGCCATTTGCCTGTTGCTTCTCCACTAGCATGGCTCACCTCAAGCATAGTCAGCCGGCCAGGAAGTGGCAGGGATCCAAAACATCCTATCAACCGGCTAATAACCTCTCTGACCAAGTTCACCAGTAGTTACGTCCTCTAATTTAAAAAATACAAAATGAAAATAGAAACAGAGAAACTTTCCCGTTAGAAATAACAAGAGACATAGAGTATTTCCGAAGCAAATGATTCTATGAAACAGATTCTCCTCTGGCACTTGGGTCTCTTGACCCCAAAGGCATGAAGAAAATAATTATGAGATAATTCCTCTTAAAATTATCAATGCTCCCTATTGATCCCTCTGTGGTAGGGGTAAATCATCAATTTTTCTCAAAGGAGACAGAGATTTCCAGCAAAAAGTTCTTGAGAACTCAGAGGGGACATGCAGAAGTGAAGCTGCTTTTGATTTCTGAACTGTTGATCTACAACTGATGGCTGTGATGAAGCCTGTCCAATAGAGCAGGAAGTAAGCATGGCCACATCACTTTGATCTAACACATATTTTCTTGGACTGATACAGCTGATAGGTTTTCTGGTCTTTCTGTCTCTTCGGGTCCCTGAATGCAGGCTAATCACCTGCACCTCCAGCACCAGGCAGATTCCAGGGTTCAAAGGAATAAAAGGGATTTAGAGCTGGAAAGGCATCAGGATGTTCATCCAAACCCTTCTTCTATAAGCAAGGAAAATCTCTCTAAATACTAACACGGTGAACATCTAGTGGTGGCTGAATGCCCTGCGGTCCCAGAGGATGTGCGCAGAAAGCAGGGGTCCCGTCTGAGCGGCTCAGTGCTCTATGCCACACACCACCCCCAGAAAGAGGAGTTTCTCAGTAAATATCTGTTAGCTTAAAAATTCTGCATCCTTTCACAAAATTGTTTAAAACAAAGTTTATGATCAATCTTTGTTTAAAGCTAAATATTAGAAAAGAGGCACCAATGGTTTAGAAAACAAGACATTTCTTCTCTCTCACCAACTTGCCATTCACCTTTCCTTTTATTCCTATTGATTTGAAAACCTGCTCCTGGACTTCCCTGGTGGGGCAGTGGTTAAAAATCTGCCTGCCAATGCAGGGGACACGGGTTCGAGCCCCGGTCGGGGAAGATCCCACATGCCACGGAGCAACTAAGCCCGTGCGCCACTACTACTGAGCCTGCGCTCTAGAGCCCGTGAGCCACAACTACTGAGCCCGCGTGCCACAACTACGGAAGCCCGTGCATCTAGAGCCCATGCTGCACAACAAGAGAAGCCACTGCAATGAGAAGCCCGCGCGCCGCAACCAAGAGTAGCCCCCGCTCACCACAACTAGAGAAAGCCCACGCACAGCAACGAAGACCCAACACAGCCAAAAATAAATAAATTTAGTTAAAAAAAAACAAACCTGCTCCTATGTTATAGGGGTATAAATTAATGGATTTACTATGCTGATCATTGCCCCTGGTAAATGATTCTTATATTTGTAGGGTTTGCCTCCTTAACCATCCCCATGAATGATTTCAGTGATTCTCAGATTTTCCACAACAATTAATTAATTTGCTCATAAATTCTAACTAACACTTAGCAGCTCCTACAGTATAACACTACCAGAGTTCAGAACGGTGCCTCCTGAGTTTTGGAGTCATCCAGTTCATTTCTCAGTACTGAGCTGACGAAATAAATTGACACTGTCAAATGATGCTTTCAAATGATAGAGGCAGAACTTTGCAATCACTGCCTTTGGCATTGGCTGAGTTCCCCTCCCCCATTCCTTAGAGATGACAATTACTATGAGACTACAGATCCAAATGATAAACACAGGGCATTGGGGAAGGTGCAAACCTCAAGTAGGGACCACCCAACGTCCTGAAGGCCATTCATATATATCGTATTTTTACTTCAAAGAGAAGCACGATTTGTTCCCCTGTCTGCGTTTTGCAGCCTTAAAGGCTGTTTCTGAGTATTGGATCCGAATGATGTATACAGGGAGTGATATCCAGCTGCCAGCAGGGATGGCATCTGTCTCGTAGTGGCACATGAGCCTTCCAGGTCTTTACTGAACTACTGCCTTGATGTTTATCTGAAACAGGGGCTGTGTAGATATGGGTGGGAGCACATGTACTATTCTTTGAATGGTTACATTGCAAAACTACTTGGAAATTAAAACAGCTGTCTAAAATGTGTATTAAGTCCTCAACAACAACAGATAATCTGAGGGAGTTTTGCAAAGAGAACTCTCTCATGATCTTGAGAAATATCTTTGCTGGAAAAGTAGATTCCACTCTCCAAATTCAATGAGCAACTTCTTCAATGATGTGGTCTTCTGGAATATACAGAAGGATGTGACTATTCCACAGAAATATTACTGATCAAAAGGATCAAACTCCTGTGTTCCATAGAGTAAGAATTGCTTTATGCCTTCTGGACTTAACAAAGACCACAGATGTATGTATCCATATGGGTGGCTCGTAAGTGTATCTGCTTCAATATCTGTGAGATCACATACCAACATTAACAGATACCAATTTAAAAACACAACAGCTCTGTATCTGACTTTTTTCCTTGTGACAACTCATGACTTCCATGTGCCATAACCCTTTAGCAATTCCTTCTTCAGTTCATCTTACATTTCTCATCTCTATTGGAAGCACAGTGATAATTTCATGTTCAAAAGAGCTAGAAGGCCTAACCACTATGCAAAGTTTCACAACCATCTTTCACAAGACAGGAAAGTGACACATATGAAGCACCCCAAAGCACCATTTCTCTTGGTGAACACAACGCGTCCGTGATTTGAGAGCTCAAGTAACCAATAAACAAACAAACAATTCCAAAGAAAAGAAAGATAAAAAAATTGAACTTATCATCTCTAACCACATTTCTTCTAGGAGGGAACAAAAGATCGATATAAGTTGTCATCTTCCTTGATAAAACCCTGCCTTAGAAAAGTTAATTACAAGATCCCACTGAGTCTGACATGTAGTGGGGTAATGAAAACACTTTGCTTCTAGAGAATTACAGTATAGTACACAGTGCTCACAAACAGAATGAATAATTGAAATCCAGAGCTTTTATGCTTCAATGAAAAAAAAACAATATTTCATGGCACATAAACTTATTCAGCTTATTTGCATTAAGGTTGAATGATCAAAGCACTGTCCACAGGAAAATAGTGACGGTACCCTGATTTAAGTGTGATGAGCGTTCATAAATATTCTTAGGAAGCAAGATGTACCTACATTTAATCAGCACTTATTAAAATTTTATTCCCTATAGTTATTCAACAGGATCTGTGGTATAAAAACATAATTACAAAAATCAGATTTGAGCTCATTTGACAACAGAAGGGTTTTATGGTGACCTATCTCCAAATGTTCCTATTTGTAATTAAATGCAGCGATCAGCAGTAAGGATTTTGAAGCTGTTTTAGTAGTTCCGCTATTCTGCTTAACATGTGGCACCCGTAATAATTAAAATGATACTAACACATGCACAATTTTATGGCCCTTATGGTGCAACCCATTATGCCAAATAAGGGCCTCTGTTTTCACAGCATACTGCACATGGTCTCATTACACCCACTTTTCTTTTCCTGTCTTCACACTAACAACTGTTAAAGTGAATCAACACACGAAACGTACTATAACAGCTTAGTGTTTATGATATGTGTGCTGTTAGTCAGTGAACAGGAAAATCTAAACATTTACTGTTTATGTAAAGAATAGCGTTAGTGTTAGCGAATTGCTCGGGTCTGCTTACTTTATTATCTAGATCACAAACGTAATGATGGGTTTCAGTGGCATCTATATTTTCACTTTGTTTTGTTTTTCAATGCAGATGTCTATAAAAACCAGAGGAATTTAGCAGTTACATATCTTAGAGTATTTTCTTCTCAACTGCTTAAATAATTTAAGGAATCGCTTAAAGAAAAGATAGATAAATCAGTGTCATTCCCTTTTTTAAAAAAAATGAAAGAAAGAAGGAAAAAGAAGAAGAGTGAGACATTTAAAGTCATTTGGAGGTAATTTCCTCCGCAACACTCTGAGGCTGGGTCTGGTTTACTTAAGATGTTAAAAAGCTATAAACCATTTTTATATGGTACCATAGTAAAATTTACAAGAAGCTGGGAATTTGAGATTAGTGCCATTTTTATCATGAATAATTTTGTAATTAAGGAGCTCCTCAAAGACCTCCTACACTCATTTTACAGTCATCAGTTCCGAATAGCACTCAGTCTTTTTGTTCTGGGACATAGTCCAAAGTAGGTCCCATCGGTAGAACACCAACGGATGGGCAAGATCTCATGTCTGCATTTTCCATTGCCATTTTTCTGAACATTAGTCGAAACTGCAGATGAAGAATAACAACCTTTCTTTATTTTTTTTCTTTGTAAGTCAAACCCAATTCTGTCCATTTAGGAATTTTGCCGGATTGGCGCTACCCGGGAGTCGACTGAGTAGGCCTTGAATGTTAACGGCTTAATAGCTCAATTGATTGCAAAGATACAAAAGAAAAATGCTCACAGATTGCAGCCTTCACATGGTTTGGCTCCGAGATCTCATCAACAGTGTGACGTCGACCGGTAGAGAACCATGTGGATGCTGTATGAGGACCATGCGCTCGTTACAGAACTGTGAAAATTTGTGGGACTGCAAAATGAAAATTACCAGCCAGGAAAAAAAAAAACAGCAAGATGAGTCGTGGTAGAGGGAAAGCAGCTTGAGACAGACCTAACACATTCTTCTATACAAGCTTCTTAGTAGAAAGACTAGGAACACTGAATATTATGTAAATATCACCGCAGGTCCAACAAATCTGTCAGAACCCCAGCCACCCCAGGCTCAGACTGTCACATTCAGCACACGGAAAAGATTTCATCCCTGTTAGGAGGCATTCTCCAACTCTACCTACAAAAACAAAAACACAAAAACCCACCCTGTTCAACAATTGAAGAAGGCATAAAGCTTTCTATCTGAACTTGAAGAAAGTTGCATCTGCAATCCATATTCTTTGATTAAAATAAGCATCTGTGATCAGCATTAGTATTTACTACCCCATGATCAAAAACAAATAACCCGCTTTGTTTGTTTCTTACTGCAAATGAATTAAATTAGCAGCCTTTAGGAGGACTTGCTGTTTATATCCTTGTTTCAGCAGTGGTAGTATTTGAAGTTTCCTGCGGTAAGTTCATTACTCGTATTTTGTCCAGAATTAGTGAAGCGTGCTGAAAATTGCTAATGACAGATGTTTCTCCACTCTGTCACACTTCTTGTATCATTTGATTTGGAAAGCAACATACGGTGTTCTGCTCTATCAGTATGTCACAGACTGTCTGTAAACAGCTGGTCATAACTCAGTTCAGTGAAAACCATTACTTTCCAATGAAGGGCTGGACACCCTCCAAATTGCATTTTGGCATGGCCTCGGCTGCATAATGCACAAAGTTCCTCTGTTCTGAGGTTACCTAAGGAAGAGTTCTCACTTTCCTTACTTGAGTTTATGTTGCAGAAAAGAAGAGTGTTTTCTCAGCAATAGATAGAAGATCAAGAGGATATGAAAAAATATATTTTAATGATTGTATCAAGCACTCAAAAAAAAGCTGGGAATGTTGCATTGCAAAAGACAACACAAAACCCACCCAAAATGGGTATCTTCCCATTTCTAGTTATGTCTCCGGCTGAAGGGAGCATGAATTATTAGGATCAAGATGACGCATTTCAATGTCTCCTATAGAACAGCCATGGCATATGAGCACAGCCATGTGGCCATCCCTTGATCTAGTCACAGTGAGAGGTACTAAAATCATCCCCCTGTCACTTATACGGTGGTGAAATCTAAATAAATTTGTCCTGCCTTTCTTTAAAATCTGAAACTCATCAAGCCAAAATCCAAATATTAAAATCACGTTAGTACAAGGCCATACACACTATTTTTTAACATGACATTTTAAAACATGTTGACAATTACCCTTAATAATGAACAATGCCAGGTTATTTGAACCATACATCGAATAACAAGGCATCATTAGCAATACCTTTCAGAATGTTTGGAGATAAAATCTCTCACTGAAAACCTCTGGATGGAGCAGAGAGATAAATGGAGATACTGAATATATTTGAAGCCACTTGCCACTTCCAGATCCATAGGGGCTTTGTGATTATACATGAAGAAATGAAAGAGAAGGAAATGAGCCCATTTGAGGGACTGGATGATAAAGGAACATGCCCACCTCAGCTTAGCACTCATTCAATCAACTCTCCATCAACAAATACCAAGTACTTACACGTGCTGGAGATATTCTTGTGGGACTCTTTTCTATGCATAAAGGAGAGGCTTATCAGCACTGAACTCTAAGTGTATGCTTTTAGCACCTGGCAAAGCCCACTTCCTCCTAGATCAGGCTCCTGTGTCACCTCTCGGAAGCCTTTCCTGACTCCCCCCGGGCAAAGCTGGCCCACATCTGGGCCTTCCCCACACGTTCCTAATAACACGACTATAGCATTATAGGTAAAGTGCAGCTGGAGCCCAGGAGAGAGAGCAATTGATTCCATGAGAGACTCGGGGGAGACGTCAGAGGAGGTGACATTTTGCCTGGGTCTTAAATAATGACTCACGTGTGCAAAGCAGACAACATTTTAGAACATCTCAATCAAGAGAGATTTCCTCAACTAGTGAAAAAAAAAAAAAAGCAGCACCCTTTGCAGATCAAATGTCATGAGAGCAGAAGACAAATGCAGGAGAAAATTCCAAGAAATAAAAACTATATACACTGTGAAGAATCTCTTTAAAACAACATATCTTACCTGGACCTTGTTTTTTCTCATCTTCTAAACGGTTTAATAGTACCGTTTTCTCTCAGATAAAATCAATATATCCTTGTATGAAAGGGTGAAGGATTCAACAATCAACCAAAGATAATTTTAAAATGAAAACATATCTATTTAAAAGTCATATCACTCATTACATCATTGAGTACAATTGGTTTCACAAAACGTTAGTATTTTAAGACAATACTTAAGAAGTATTGCCATATGATTCTTAATACAGGATCATTCCTGAAAATTACTTTATAATTTATAATTTATATGGTCTTATATTAATAAAGAAAAGTTGCCTTACTATAGGATGTTCCATCCTTTTGAGTAATAGGCTCTTTGAAGTTGCTATATGCCAAGTCTCTTAGCTTAGGTTGACTTGCCCAGTTCAACTAGGCTGAGCCACCGAAGAGTTTTATCACCTGTAAATGCAGCAGCAGAAGGGGTTTAAAAGGTCATTTCTCTCTGCCTCCTGCAGAGGCTTTTACCTGTTTAAGGAATGTACTCAGCTAAGAAAACATGTGATTGAACTTCAGTGGCTCAAAGCTGACAAAAGAAAATTATAGAGAGAGCTGTTTTCATTAGTTATCCTCCTTCCCAACCCTCTCTGCTCTCTTTCCTTCTTTGAATATTTACCTCTATTTATGGTGACTCTTCTTCTGTAGCTCAACCCTCACTGCTTTGCCTCAGCTGAAGTACTTAACGAAGGTCTATTGCTTTTCCTTCACAGAGAAATACTCTCACATATCATTAAAAGTAAGTGTCTGTTAGTTTTTCCAAAAGGTAGTACAGGAACCTCTGTAGACTGATTATGCCAGGTGGTGATAATATAAAATTTGGACTTTCACATGAATATTACACAGTGAGCTGTCTTCCTTTTTTGCTGTTGTATTTGCTATTATTTCGATGATGGCTTTTTATTCTTCTTTTTTAACTTCCGTTGATGGTCTTTTTTCTCCTCACTGTAAGTAGTGCTACTTCTAAATCTGAGCTATGGCTTCTAGAGCAGATGGGTGAGAAGAGAAATCATTTCCACCCTATAACTTGTTAGAAGAGCTCAGTGCCTTGCCAGCTGGCCAGGAGTTTAGTACTCAAACACAAAATACACAGATTCTCAAAGGTTGGTCTTCTCTGTTGGTCTTACTTGAGTCTCTTGAAATCTTTACAGGGCCAGAAAATTATTCATTGAATTTCTGACTAATGAAAATTGCAAGTTATGGCCAATATCCTATTGGTAGTCCCCTGTTGTCCTTCTGATGGAAACCTTGGCCAAAAAAAAAAAACAAGCCCGATACCATTTCTGTCCAACACGTCCAAAGAGATCAAAGCCACTGGTGGACATTTTGCCTCAATGAACATAACTTTTTTTAACCGTATCAGGAAAGAAACACTTTGCAACAATACACAACTAGAGCTTTCAAGGAAACAGCGGAGCAAGGATGAAAAGGCACAAACGAATTACTTTCGTATTGCCAGATATGAAAAATTTATAGTGGAATGCTGACTCCTCCCAGTTTGTGGATCGTAAGATAAACCAACACAAATTATCCCCGAGGGGACAACTTAACAATCTGATTTTGTTTTCTTCAATTCCATTGAACTAATATTTATTGAATGTCTACAAAATGGAAAACTGTTTGCAAGGCATTAAGAGAAAATAAAAATGAGTATATTCCTAAGTGTGGAGGAATGTCCCTAAGGAGACCAATGGAAATAATCATACAAATAATTAGAATACAAAGCAGTGTTATAAAAGTGCCTTACATACAAGTGTGTGTGTATAAAATCTCTAAAAAGTGTTAATGCATCTTATATAGGTATCTAGACCCTCATTTTCCACCAAAATAATACAAAACCCTAAGTCCCTGCAATTAGATTACAAATAGCTTTTGATTATCTAGGGCCTGATTAATAGAGTGCCTATATAATTTGTCATCCAAACAAGGACACTTTGAGAGTGAAAAGTGATGCTATTAATAATTGTGCCAAGTCAGAAGGAATAAACTGGGATTGTCCCTGGCAGATTAGGACATATGGTCACCCTATTGATTACCTAATTTCAGTATTACCAAGACAACATTGGTCCCCTTTTTCTGCTTCCTTCTGCTACCTGACTTCATAAACCATTTTATTTCTTATTAGGTAGTGTCCACAAGAGACTGGCCAGGAATAAAATGAGACTGTGTCCCTCATATCCATCAGTTTTACACAAAATAAAGACTGGATGGGAAATCATTTCATGAACACTTATTGGACCAGGTACTGTGCCAGGTGCTGGTGATACAAAGATGTGAACAAGTAAATCCCTGTCTTTTTTTGCTTCAACAACACTGGAAGAACATATATACTCATAAAATTTTAAAATATTTAAACACTATTTTAAAATATTTTAGTTTTATTTTAAAGTATTTTTTAAATTATTCAAAATATTTTTACAAATAAATGTTTTTAAAGCATTGAAGTACCTATGGTGAGATAAGGAGAAAAAGGAGTGCTGACATGATTCTTCTGCAAATGGCTTTAATTCAATTTTCCCACTCATGAGTCATGATAAATTCCTCCAGAATGTCTCTTCATACTTCCTTGCCTTCTTTCTACTTCTCCTTCACTTTTCTTCTCCAAGTCCAACATAGAAGATTATTGAGAGAGGAAGGAAGGCAGCCAGGCAGTCAGGGTTACAAGGGTGTGGTTAAAGTTTGTGGGAGAGAAGTGTCTTTGGGTTTCATCTCAAATCCAGGTTTAAATGGCAAAACATACGTGCAACGAGCTAAGTCAAACTGAAAAGAGAAACAAAGACTGGTTCCTTAGGAAACCCTGAAAGAGATTTTTAAAATTATATGCATAATAGGATGAAATTTAAAGAAGGAAAATATTCCATCAAAAACAAAAAAAGCAGAAAGACAGAGCTCTAGGGAGGCAACTAATCATGGGGGCAGGCGGGTGCATATACAAAACAGAACATGTAAATATTAGAGAAATGCAAACGAAAACTATGATGAGGTATCACCTCACACCAGTCAGAATGGCCATCATTAAAAAGTCTACAAATAATAAACGCTGGAAAGGGTGTGGAAAAAAAGGGAACCCTCCTACACTGCTGGTGGGAATGTAAAGTGGTGCAGCCACTATGAAAAGCAGTATGAGGTTCCTTAAAAAGCTAAAAAGAGAGCTACCATATGATCCAGCAATCCCACTCCTGGGCATATATCCAGAGAAAACTAATTCAAAACTATCCATGCACCACAATGTTCATAGCAGCACTATTTACAATAGCCAAGACAAGGAAGCAACCTAATGTTCATCGACAGATAAATGGCTAGAGAAGATGTGGTACATATATACAATGGAGTATTACTCAGCCATAAAAAGAAATGAAACTGAGTTATTTGCAGTGAGGTGGATGGACCTAGAGTCTGTCATACAGAGTGAAGTAAATCAGAAAGAGAAAAACAAATACCGTATGCTAACACATTATATATGGAATCTTAAAAAAAATTGGTTCTGAAGAACCTAGGGCAGGACAGGAATAAAGATGCAGATGTAGAGAATGGACTTGAGGACACGGGGAGGGGGAAGGGTAAGCTCAGACGAAGTGAGAGAGTGGCATTGACATATATACACTACCAAATGTAAAATAGATAGTGGGAAGCAGCCGCATAGCATAGGGATATCAGCTCCGTGCTTTGTGACCACCTAGAGGGGTGGGATAGGGAGGGTGGGAGGGAGACGCAAGAGGGAGGGGATATGGGGATATATGTATATGTATAGCTGATTCACTTTGTTATACAGCAGGAACTAACACAACATTGTAAAGCAATTATACCCCAATAAAGATGTTTAAAAAAATTATATGCATAATAGGATGAAATTTAAAGAAGGAAAATATTCCATCAAAAACAGAAAAAACAGAAAGACAGAGCTCCAGGGAGGCAACTAATCATGGGGGCAGGCGGGTGCATATACAAAACAGAGCATGTAAATATTAGAGAAATGCAAATCAAAACTATGATGAGGTATCACCTCACACCAGTCAGAACGGCCATCACTAAAAAATCTACAAATAATAAACGCTGGAAAGGGTGTGGAGAAAAGGGAACCCTCCTACACTGCTGGTGGGAATGTAAAGTGGTGCAGCCACTATGAAAAGCAGTATGAGGTTCCTTAGAAAGCTAAAAAGAGAGCTACCATATGATCCAGCAATCTCACTCCTGGGCATATATCCAGAGAAAACTCTAATTCAAAACTATCTATGCACCACAATGTTCATAGCAGCACTATTTACAATAGCCGAGACAAGGAAGCAACCTAATGTTCATTGACAGATAAATGGCTAGAGAAGATGTGGTACATATATACAGTGGAGTATTACTCAGCCATAAAAAAACAATGAAATAATGCCATTTGCAGCAACATGGATGGACCAAGAGATTACCATACTAAGTGAAGAAAGCCAGACAGAGAATGACAAATACCACATGATACCGCTTAATTGTGGAATCTAAAAAAAAAGATACAAATGAAGTTATTTACAAAACAGAAGAGACTCAACAGACACAGAAAACAAACTTAAGGTTACCAAAGGGGAAAAGGGAGGGGGGGATAAATTAGGAGTTTGGGATTAGCAGATACAAACTACTATATATAAAATAGATAAACAACAAGGATTTACTGTACAGCACAGGGAACTATATTCAATATCTTATAATAAACTATAATGGAAAAGAATATATATACACACATATATAACTGAATCATTTGCTGTACACCAGAAGTTAACACAACATTGTAAATCAAGTATACGTCAATAAAAAAACAGAGCATGGATGGCAAACTCAAACGCCTACCAGAATGAGCAGGTGATGTGAATGAACAAAGTGACTCAGGCACAAGATGGTCAGGAAGGCACTATGACAGGGTGTGGACTGAGGCAAACTGCAGAGTTGTGCTCTAGCTAAAAGTGTCAGTGGCTACTGAGCAACAGCCAGCCATGTGAAACTGTGGATCCAGTGTAGCCAGTTCTGCCAGCTTTCAAAAAAATCTAGAGAACCGTATTGTTTTTTAATCTTTTTTGTTTAATGTTGGCAATGAAATCAAATGGAAACCTCTGCAAACCCAACCTAGTCTTCGGGGCTGCCAGTCTGGGACTCCTGTGAGAAAAATCTTTGACTGGCACAAGGCTGCAGAAGAACACAGGGCTTTTTCTCTCACAGCCAGGAACACTTGCTTTTGCCTTACATCTCATCCTTTCAAAAAGGAAACTTTTTAAGAGGAGTGTTTGTGGGTATGTGTGGGTGTGATATGCAGGCTTTGAAATATTTTAAGCTTATGAAATAAGTATTTATTGCATATTTTTGTTGTATTCTATTAATTAAATGTGGAAAATTGCCATGTTAACAATTAAGATCAAGTTGAATGGTATTTAAAAGTGAAGTTCACTTCAAGCATTCAACAATTCCATGAATCTTTCTCCACTCTACTTTCTGTTAACAAATTCCATTTCTATTCATTCAACAAACATGTACGGCACACTTTATGTACTAGGCTCTATTCCAGGTGTTGCTGATACAATAAGACAGACAAACTTGCCTGCCTTCACTTACATTCTGGTGGAGAAGAAAAAGAACTTAAAAAGAAAATTCCACCACACATATAGAGAAGGAAAATAGGAAACTTTGGAGTGTAGGTGGAACTCAGGTTCAGAAGTTTCAGTTCAAATGTGAAAAATGTCTAAAACTAAAGTCTGACTTGACTGATGTTTTGAGACATCTTCAAATGCTAAAAAGAAATCATATCACAATGAATCACCAACCTCGTTTAGGAAGTGACTGATGTAAAAAGTTTAGGTCATTGGAAGATAAATAAGGAAGTGAATTATTAAGTGTATGATATAGGAATACGAGCGCAAGAGCTTACTATACTGTTGTTATATCACACTACTCAATTGCTTTTTAAAGTTGATAAAAATATTATTTTTAATTCAATTAGTACAGAAAAGTATAAAGAAAAAAAATCATCCAGAAATAGGTACCATTAGTATTAGCTGAATTTCATCTTTGCATATACAATATAGAAGAATGGATGGATGGATGGATGCAAACTATGTCTTTTAATAATTGGGATCAAACCACACATGCACAGTGTCACCAAACATGTCTGGGGTTAAAATCTTGCCTCTTCCACTTTCTAGTGAGGAAACATGACTTATCCACACTGTGTCTCCGTGTCCTCATTTGATAATGAAGATACTACTTATTCATAGTATTTTTGTAGGTATTAAAGGAAGTAATCCATATACAGCATTTAGGGCAGGGTATAGAACATACTAAATGCTCAACAAAGGTTAGTTGCTATTATTATTTGCTTCATCAACCCATTCATGATAGTGGTTTGATCCTAAAATTATTTTCTCAATTCTGCTATCTCCCTTTTCTTCTCATTTTGTTTCCTTATCATCTTTTAGCTATTTATTTTCTTTTTTTCCTCTTGTTTTATTGAGGTATAGTTGATTTACAACAGTGTGTTAGTTTCAGGTGTACAACAGAGTGACTCAGGTTGTTCTAACGTGGGAAATGCTCTTGGGGACTTATTTTTAGTTCCCTGACAGGCTGCGTTCAGTGATCATTTCCTCTCCTCCCCACTTCTCTTCCCCTTCCTTCCTGCCGGTACTCTCGCCTATTTGCCTCGCTCTCCCTTCTCCCTTCGCTCATCTTAGCTGCTCATCTCTGGTTTCTATCTTCTCTGATATGGCATGACTGACTTCCCTTTGACCTGTCCTCCGTACCATCCCTCTGTTCTGTCCTGTTTCCTCGCACTGGTATTTTCATGCTGAGTGTTTAGTGTTCTGTGAGTCATCTGGCAGCCTGGGAAGAGCATGGGAAGAAGAGGACAACTGAGCAGAGGCGCCGTGCTGTCCTGGCCGGGGCGCGCCTGCTCTCTGCTCTCCCTTCCTGGATTTCAGGAAACGATCTGTAGTACCCGGGTTCGCTCCACTTAGTGGGGAAAGGAAAGGAACTCATCCCTGCGGTGATGCCCTTTTACTTCAGATTATATCTTGCCTTTCAGTGTGGATCCTGGATATCTTCACCACCACCCGATTCTGCCACCATTTTTCACTCTCTCATTTTTCCAGACCCTTCGCATGGTCACTTCTCTTAATGCTTCCTCTTCCCAGAGAATCTCAGCTCAGTGAGCACTATCTCTGCAAGATTCTCAATTCTACCTTAACTGGTCAAGGGCAACTTCACTTGCTTTTCTAGCAAACAGTGCCATCTTCTGCAAAGAATAGTCATGCAAGAAAAAGGATGATTTGTCTTACTTGTCAGTGAGAGGAAGACAAACTTAGAAAGAAACCAAATGCCCAATAATAGGGAATAGTTAACAATGAACAGAACATCCTCTCAATAGGATATATGGAACTATTAAGAATTCTATTGATAACACAACCTTTAATAATACGACCTCAACTATGTAAAAATCATTTATACATTTATTTATTTATAATATGGAAAAATATATTAAAATATTTTAGTATTATCTTTAGATTGTATGATTATGGGAGATTTTTGTTTTCTTTTCTAAATTTTCTACAACTTTCAAATCTTCTAGATTATATTACTTAGGCAATCAGCAAACAGAATCCATAAAACATTATTTAAAGAAAAAAGTGATTGTGTCCAGTTTAGCGTTTTCAAATGCAAAATAAGACAGAAATATATAATTAGAAAAGAGCTACTTCCTCACATCAAGACTGAATCTTATTTGTTTTTCTTACAACACAAAGACTCAGATATTTATTTTTTACTAACATACATCATAACTTACCAAATATGAATAAGAAAAGCCTTTTGTGTGACAAAGTCAATTCTGCAAAGTTGTGTGATGATGACTTTGGTGGGAACTAACAGATCTGCCAACATAACCTCCTCTCCATGTGTCATTCAGCTAGCTATTTGTTCTTTCGGAGGACTGTTTTTACCCTAAGGGCCAATTTCATTTAAAAAAAAAAAAAAAGAAGAAGAAGAAGAAGAAAATATGCTGATGAATTTTATGATTTTCCTGCTTTTTCGACTGCCTGAAAAAATCAAGCCAAGCAATGCCAACGTTCTACCTTTTAGGGGTAGACACAGATTGCCCCCACAAAAACAACAATCTTAGACTCTGCCTGGTCATGAAGAAAGCTCCTGCTTGTCCAAAGAAAGGCATGAAATCAGGAGTTGACAGAGATTCTCATTCAGGAAAGAACTGTCACCATTTTTGCTGTGCTCCGGCCAGAACAGCATATGGCAGCCCAGCTGACAAATATAATCTTTTCCTCTTTTTTTCCCATTTCACATGCACATTTCATTTGTGGAATATTAAAACTTCACACCAAGTGCCTGTTAACCCCTTGGCATCCCAGCAGCCCTCGTCTGAGATGTGCTATTTCCCAGGATCCTCTCGTCCAGCTGCGAGAGGGTTAAGGCCAATAGAGAGAGAACCAGTGGTCAAAGGCCTTCTGACCCTTCCCTGCGTCCGTCAGGAAGGACGACTCTCAGCATTTCCAGGCAGAGTTGTCTTTATGTTAGAAAATTCAGAGCTTCCTGGCTATGAAATATAAACCACCTTGTTTCCCTGCATCCCAGAGCCTTTCAGTTTCCCTAAACAAGAGGTATCATTCAGACACAGCTGTCCTAACATCCTGCTGTCTGGGGGGACCCAAAGGCAGGCCCGCTGTCCACTCCCCGAGCTGTTGGCCCCGGTCCTGAAGGAAGAAAGCCTGCATACGTGCTCTAAATAGAAAAAGCAACTTGTTCACATCTCCAGCGCCCTCCACAGACATAAGCACTGGGTTCAGGTTCAGATGTCTTTGCTGACAGAGGCAATGCTCACACAGCCCTATTACACTGCAGGGCGCCCCCTGCGAGCCCAGGCGGCCCAAACACACTTCCAGCTAGATGTTTCCATATATGTGTCAATGCAAGACTTCTCTTTCCATCCACTCCCTTATATTTTGTTTTTCATTTACTAAAATTGCCTAGCATAAAATAAGGCACTCAATATATATTTGCTGAATAAATTTCAAACACACAAAAAGTGCAGAAAATAACACAAGACATAACACCCATGGATTCACCACTGAGATTAAGCAAATTTTGCCATATTTGCATCCAATGACTCTCTCCTTTTTAAAAAATAAGATACAAAATGTTTCAGGAACATCAGACCCCACACCACATTCCTCCTCTACCCGGTTAACCACGACTCTGAAGTTGCTGTGCCTTATTCCCTTCCCAAGTGTTCTAATACACACATGTATCCATAAAACATATAGATACTAGTAGTTTGTCTTTTGAATATTTTCCATGCTCTATGTAACAGTTACATATATTTCGCCCTTAACATTGTTTCCTTTTTTCTTTTTTTTTGATGTGGACCATTTTTAAAGTCTTTATTGAATTTGTTACAATATTTCTTCTGTTTTACTTTGGTTTGTTGGCCCCAAGGCATGTGGGATCTTAGCTCCCCGAGCAGAGATTGAACCCACACCCCCTGCATTGGAAGGCAAAGTCTAAACCACTGAACCGCCAGGGAAGTCCCAACATTGTGTTTCTTTGTGCAAGTTATTTACGTTGATATCCATAGATCTAGGGCACAATTTTAACTGCTCTATACTTTCCCATCATTTCAATAAACAAAGCTTTATACATTCCCTTAATAAAAGGCAGATTATTCCATGTTTTTGCTATCACAAACATTCCTGCTTTGAACATCCTCGATCATATATACGTATGACGTATATTCTCTAGGGTGGGGACCAGTCCTAAACCATCAGCATCTTCAGTTTTACTAGACTGACAAATAGTTTTCCAAAGTGATTATAACAGTTCTTGTTTTCATCATCAATTATAAAAGTTCCTGTTTCCCACATTCTTGCCAACATTTGGTGCAATCCAACTTACTAATTGCCAAACTGGTATGTAGATGGTAGCTTATTGTTGAATTAGTTTTCATCTCCCTAATTATTAGAGGGGTAGGGCAGCCTTTCTTATGCTTATTAGACATTTGTTTTATCTGCTTTGTAAACTGCCTTTGCCCGTTTTTCTTTTAGATTGTTTGCATATTTCTTATTGATCTGTAGAAGTTCTATATAAATAGTATCACCTTCTCTAAGCCAGTCAATGGCTTATTTTTTTGTTTTTTGCTATATCATTTTTGCTATGTGTAAAGTTTTATCATCATCATTATCATTATTCCTATTATTATTGAATATAGTCA
This sequence comes from Delphinapterus leucas, assembly GCF_059928025.1. Classification (NCBI taxonomy): domain Eukaryota; kingdom Metazoa; phylum Chordata; class Mammalia; order Artiodactyla; family Monodontidae; genus Delphinapterus; species Delphinapterus leucas. The sequence goes on along the minus strand of NC_143145.1, from coordinate 75,210,886 downwards.
AATCTATCCATGTCTTATGGCTTTTACTTCTTGTGTCTTAGGAAAATTATTTTCCCATACAACAATGCTAAAATAAACATACACTCTTGTATTTTCTTACACAATCAGTTTGGCTACAGTGTCTGTTTTGAAAGTGTAAATTTGTTCCAAGACAATTGTTACAGTAAGAAAAAATATGAGCATAATACAAATATCCAATTTGCTTCTGTACAAGCCCATCAGCTAGAAACATTAGGTAAATGCAGAGATCAGCACACAGCCTAACCAGGCTGTGTGGAATACACACAGCGCACGCATGTGTGTACCTCAAACATCTACCTGCTACCTCCGATCGCAGGTATGTTATATGCCACACCTGTTTACATCTGGTGTTACAACTTTCCAGGAGACCTCAGATAACCTCTTTCCACTGCCTCACCATAATTCACCAGCTGAAACTCTTCTCATGGCTGCTCCACAAGCAACCTGTCAGTTTTTTCACAAGGTAAAGTGCCATATTTACTGTAGTATTTATGTATTTTGTAACCATTTAATACCTGAAAAACAGTGTTTCCAGTTTCTTCCCCTATCTTTTTTTCTGTGTTAATGCTGAAGTTTTTGAGTGTTGCCCCCCTGATTCCACTTCTCTCCTAAGCCCTGTGCTTTTTACTGTGAGATTTTGCACGGTGGGGGGACTTCTACATATATTGCTGACTGATGAGGTTTGCAGTCTGGAATACTGAACTATTGAATCATTTTTTTCCAAAAGAAAAGCTACTTAGCCTCCATTTTAATTATCACATGTTTCTTTTACTTTTCTTGTCTCATTTCACTAGCTAGAACCTCCAGTAAAAAGTTGGATTAAGGCTGAGATCAATGGTTATCAGTGAATGTGAATGCTTCTCAAGTTTCATGATTTAAAATATTTGTTGCAGGTTTTCAGAAGATATATTTTCTCAGGATAAGGAAAAGTCCTTCTAGTCATAGTTTACTAGACAAGATTATCATGAGTCACTGTTGAATTTTATCAGATACTCTTTCTGTATCTATAAAAGGATCATATGGTTTTCTCCTTTAATCTCTTTATGTCCTAATTTAAAATAAAGGATTTGTCTAATGTTAATGCTAAACTATCCTTGTTTTCTTGAGATAAATCCAAATTAACTATAAAATAGATACATGTGGGCCTCTCTGGTGGTGCAGTGGTTGAGAGTCCACCTGCCAATGCAGGGGACATGGGTTCATGCCCCGGTCTGGGAAGATCCCACATGCCGCGGAGCAGCTGGGCCCGTGACCCATGGCCGCTGAGCCTGCACGTCCGGAGCCTGTGCTCCACAATGGGAAAGGCCACAACAGTGAGAGGCCCGTGTACCGCAAGAAAAAAAAAAAGATACATGTGATAAACATATACATATATGTATTACACATGTATATTTTTCTATAGTTTTGTTTTAGCATAGCTAACGAAAAATAAAATTCACTTATTTTAACTGTACAGTTTGAGGAGTCTGGGGAGATATATATAGTTATGTGGCTACCGCAGTAATCAAAATATTCCATAATTCCCCAAATCTTTGTCTTCCTGCAATTTTACAGTGAGGTGATTAAGCTGTGGTTTCCTTGAACTTTATCCTACATGAAATTTATTGAACTTCTGAGAACTGTAAGTTAACGTTCTTGAAAAATTTGGGGAAATTTTGAGCCTTTATTTCATCAAACTATTTCTATATAATTTTTTCTTCTCCTTTTGGATTTCCAATAGCATATATGTTGGAATTATTAATATTGCTTCTTAGCTCTTGAGACAGTTCATTTTCCTTTACATTTTTTTCTCTTTGATTTTTGGATTGGGTAACTTCTATTAAACTATGTTCAGGGAAATAGTCAATCAAGTCCAGGAAGCACAGAGAGTCCCACACAGAATAAATCCAAGGAGAAACATGCCAAGACACATATTAATCAAACTATCAAAAATTAAATACAAATAAAAAATATTAAAAGCAGCAAGGGAAAAACAACAAATAACATACAAGGGAATCTTCATAAGGTTAACAGCTGATCTTTCGCAGAAACTCTGCAAGCCAGAAGGGAGTGGCAGGATGTATTTAAAGTGATGAAAGGGAAAAACCTACAACCAAGGTTACTCTACCCAGCAAGGATCTCATTCAGATTTGACAGAGAAATTAAAATCTTTACAGACAAGCAAAAGCTAAGAGAATTAAGCACCACCAAACCAGCTTTACAACAAATGCTAAAGGAACTTCTCTAGGCAGGAAACACAAGAGAAGGAAAAGACCTACAATAACAAACCCAAAACAATTAAGAAAATGGTACTAGGAACACACGTATCAATAATTACCTTAAATGTAAATGGATTAAATGCTCCAGCCAAAACACAGACTGGCTGAATGGATACAAAAACAAGACCATATATATGCTATCTACAAGAGACCCACTTCAGACCTAGGGATACACACAAACTGAAAGTGAGGGGATGGAAAAAGATATTCCATGCAAATGGAAATCAAAAGAAAGCTGGAGTAGCAATTCTCTATCAGACAAAATAGACTTTAACATAAAGACTATTATAAGAGACAAAGAAGGACGTTACATAATGATCAAGGGATCAATCCAAGAAGAAGATATAACAATGGTAAATATTTATACACCCAACATAGGAGCACCTCAATACATAAGGCAAATGCTAACAGCCATAAAAGGGGAAATCGACAGCAACACAATCATAGTAGGGGACTTTAACACCCCACTTTCACCAATGGACAGATCATCCAAAATGAAAATAAATAAGGAAACACAAGCTTTAAGTGATACATTAAACAAAATGGACTTAATTGATATTTATAGAACATTCCATGCAAAAACAACAGAATACACTTTCTTCTTAAGTGCTCATGGAACATTCTCCAGGATAAATCATATCTTGGGTCACAAATCAAGCCTTGGTAAATTTAAGAAAATTGAAATTGTATCAAGTATCTTTTCTGACCACAACACTATGAGACTAGGTATCGATTACAGGAAAAAATCTGTAAAAAATACAAACACATGGAGGCTAAACAATACACTACTAAATAACCAACAGATCACTGAAGAAATCAAAGAGGAAATCAAAAAATACCTAGAAACAAATGACAATGAAAACACAACGACCCAAAACCTATGGGATGCAGCAAAAGCAGTTCTAAGAGGGAAGCTTATAGCAATAAAATCCTACTTCAAGAAGGAAGAAGCAAGAGGGAGGAGATAAGGAGATATGATTCACTTTGTTATAAAGCAGAAACTAACACATCATTGTAAAGCAATTATACTCCAATAAAAATGTTAAAAAATAAATAAGACAAGCCTAAAAATAAATAAATAAATAAATAAATAAATAAATACTATCTTCAGGTTAATTGATTCTTTTCTATAATATTTCAAATATCTCTTTCAGTCCATCTGGTGGATTTTCATTTCAGTTAACATAGTTCTCAGCTCTAAAATTTTCAATTGGTTCTTTTCACAATTTCCATTTTGCCATTGTGATTGCCCATTATTTCTCTTATCTTATTATGTTTTGCTTTAATTCACTAAACATATTTTAATCTACTTCTTCAAATATAAGACTTGCTTTGAAGTTTTCATCTGCTAAATCCAATATCTGGACCCACTCAGCCAGTCAGAGTAAGTTTCTATTAACTATATTTTTTTCTACTTGAGTAAGGCTCACAAGTTCCTGCTTCTTTGGACGTCTAGGAAGTTTTGGTCAAACTTGAAATTGTACATAATATATTGGAGAGACTATAGATTCTGTTGTGTTCTACTGACAACTGGTAATTAATTCCTGGATTCTAAATGAAGAATCTGTATCAGCTGTGATGTACAGCCACTGATGTCTCTGCTTAGGTTTTTCCCTTCCAGCTTCTGATTTTTAGCCTGGTCCCCTAGCCATCTCCCCTCCTCCTAGTAATTTAGTGATCACCCAAGGATTTGGGAAGCGATATACTCAGCATCAGCCTTGTGATGGGTAGGGAACTCAATCTGTAAAAGTCTAAGCAAACTCACACCCTCATCATGAGCATCTTGCCTTTCAAGGACAGACCTCTATTATCTATGTGTGCTTTTTCTCTGGGCACTTGGGGAGTCTCTCGTTTATACACATAGCTTAGAGTCAACTAGACATTTGGGAAGTATTTTCTTTGATTTTGGATCTTAGTCTTACTAAAGATACTTTTATTTTACCCTCAATCTTGATTTTTATTTTAGGTATGTGTTAAATTCTAAGTTGACGGTTTTTTAACTATATTTTGAAGGTGATGGTCCATTGTCTTCTGCATTATACTGTTACTAATTAGAATCTGCTTCCAGTATAACTTTTCTTCATTTTTAGAAAATCTGTCTTTTCTCTCTGGCTACTTTTACAATCTTTTTTTTGTCTTTGGTGTTCTGCAGATTTGCTATGATCTATTTCTGTGGATGTATTTTTATTTATCTTGCTTGGAATATGTTGTGTTTCTTGAATTGGTAGCTTCATGTCTGTATATCAGTTCTGGAAAATTCTCAGCCATTGTTTTTTTAAATATTGTCTCTTCTCTTTTAGTCTCCTTTTCTGGAACTCCTATTAAATGTATGTTGATCTTTCTAATTTTATCCTCCATATTTTTAAAACTTCTTTTCACATTTGTATCTATTTGTATCTTCAAATGATATTCTGGGTAACTGAATTATTTCTTTGTTTTCTAACTCCGATATGTCTTTTAGTGTGTTAATTCTTTCTTCAATTTTATTCAGTTATTCTAATAACTTATCAATGGATTAACTAACTGCTTTTGTTTTTCTGGTGATGGGAATCATGCCAATCATCTCCCACAAGACTACAAGCTCTGTGAGAGTAAGTATAGGGTCTCACAGTTATGTCTCCATTACACAACACAGAGCTGTCCATTTGCAGATGCAAACCAACCAACAAGCCAACAACTGAGTCTTTAATTTAATAGACTAATTTGCATTTCTAGAAATTTTACTTTATTTTCTTCTTGCCTGTTTATTTCTCATATCGTATTCTTAAGTTTTTGATTCCTTCTTTTACATTTTTCATTATAATAAATATACAGTCTCCAATAGATTATTCTACTGTCTAAGGTTCTAATCTCCCTGTTTATATATGAGTCTGTGCATGTGTGTTGGCTGACTCTTGTTCATTAGGGATTATTTCCATATATGTTTTGTAATTTTGGACTCTGAGCTCATCTGCACTAAGTCTTTACCATGGAAATTCTGTGATATGGTTTGAGGAAATGTCCCTCCAGAGTTTAATGTTTGCTTCATCCTGGTACCAAATTTCCTGTTGAATTCTTGGCTTAAGAGTTTCTAAATAATGCTAATAGTATAACTATGAACCTCAACCCCTCATGAAGTTCAGTTTGGGGGTTTTAAACTCTTATGAGATGATCGTGATGATAATGATGATGACGAGTTCACTGACAATGCAATCTGAGCTTTGTGCAAATACCTTAGTTCTAACTTCTCACCTCATGTAGTCTTAAAGTCTCATCTTTTGTTGCTACATGATCATTAAAACCCAAGCTCCTAGATGATTAAGATGGACAGTCTCTCCCAGAATAGCCCCAAAATTAGCTTGCATGCTTCTTTCTTTATTTTATTTCTCATATGAATTTCTAGCACTTGGGGAATTTCCATTTTATTTACTGAAAGCTCAGCCATGCATGCAAATTAATGTTGTTGTAGTCTATCCAGTATATATAAATGTTTTGAGCAGGAGAATTTTAGGATGATTTTGGTCCATTGTCTTACCAGAAGAAGAATTTCCATTCACTCTTCAACTCACTCCAATTTGGTTCTCATCCATATCATGCTCTGAAATTACTCTTGTTACAGTCATTAATGACATTCACGTTGCCAAATACAGCAGACAGTTTTTTTGTCTCCTTACTCGGTTTTCAGCATTACTTAACAAATTTAACTACACCCTCCTTTTAAAAGTTCTCTAGCCTTGGCTCCTGTGACAACAAACTCTTCTGTCTTTCTAATTTTCATTAGTTAATCTTTGCCTCAAGGTGTCATCTTCTTCTTTGCTGCCTGGCTCAGCCCTAGGTACTTTTATCTTTCCATATTTTCTCCCGCGATGATCTCATCCATTCCCATGGCTTTAACCAAGCCTGTATATGCCAGTGATGCCCAAATATAAACCAATAGTTTGAACCTCTACTTTGAACTCCATACTTGTATATCTAAAGACTTTCTTGAGGAGTGAACTCAGATATCTCACAAGCATCTCAAACATGTCCAAAATTAAAATCTTGATCTTCACATCAACCAAATTAATTCCTCCTCTTGTCTTTTCCCCTCTAGTATATGGTCCTTTCCTCCACATTAATATCAAGAACCATAGAGAATCATCCATGATTCCAAATTCTCCCTTTCTACCTCTCCACATCAAATGTATTACCAACTCTTTGTCAATTCTTCATCCCATATTCTTCTCAGTTTCTCCACTGCAACCACTATGGTTCAAACAACTATCTCTTCTCTGAACTCCCAAAACAGCCTTTTATCTTACCTTCCGCTTTCACTATTTCCCTCTCTAATTACTTCTCTATACAACAATTACAGTACTCATTAAAACTTTAAAGTAAATTACATTACTCTCCTGCTTAAAACTCTGTAGTGGCTTCCCACTGCATTTTAGATAACATGTATATGCCTTCCATGGCCCCTACCCTGTATAATTTGTCTCCTGCTGCATCCTAAACCCCTCTCATATTACCCTCTGCCTTGCTTACTCATCATGCAGCAGCACACCAAGCAGCTCTAAGTTCCTTGAATCATCAGGTTCTTTTCCAGATGTAAATATTGTGTTCCCACACCCAAAATCTGTTTACTCGTACATTACCTTGGCTCTCTTGTTTTCACCTTCTAGTTCTCTACCAGAATGTCACTTCTCTCACAGTTTAAATGTGACCTCCAAGGAGAGATCTTTTCTGTAACCCTACCTAAATGAGGTTTTCATCCTTATTCTCTATTATTGTGCTCTGTTCTTTTCCTTTTCAGTAATTTCCACAATTTTTAATTATATATACTTTGTTTCCTCACTCACTCTTTGCTTTCCCACTTAACTCTTACTTCCATGAAGAGAGGGACCAAATTATTTTGTTCAACCAACAACTATCACAATGATTTACACTTAGTTATCCTCATAAATATTTGAGGACTGATGATGGCACTTATTGGAAAATAAAGAAAAGAAAAGGGAAAAAGAACATCTGTAGTGGTGGTGTTCAACGTCAGAGAACAGGAACACTACCTGAGATCATTAGCCCTCAGTGTTTGTTTGCAAATGTACTTAATGAATGAAGGAAAACAGCACTTTTTTCTGAGGTGCTGTAATGTTCCAGGTTTTTTAAATATGTGTTATTTCATTTAATTCTTACCTCTAATTTGAGGTGGATATTATTTTACCTAATTCATATAAATAACTTGAAGAAGAAGCACAAAAATGAAAAGGGGAAGGTCCAGACTTGAAACTACTTTTACTGGGTCTCCCGATTCTAAATTGAGAACTCTTTCCACAAGGCAATGCTCCCTTTTGAAAAAAAAAAAAAATGGTTAAACTGGCAAATGGTTTATGCTTTATGACATCTAATGAGAAGCACATGACACAGTCTTCTGACTGTCATCTTCATGGGCATCTACTGTTCCTACTGAAGTTCATCAGCATAGCACATGAGCCTGTGTCTATAGACTTGAGGGGCAGCATTGAAACAAACTTGTGAAAGAAACGTTTCTAACGTGTTCTAAACATGTCTTGGCTAAACCTCTCATTCTTTTTTAACTTGCATATATTTTCTAAGTTCTTGATGTTGTTCATTAAATAGATGCCTAGATTATTGAAACAGCTAAAGAGTATACAAGATTTTTGATGAAGAAGCTCACAGAGTTTGACATTGAATGAAACAAAGCCTTTGAAGTAGAGCTTAAAACGGCAACACAAGAAGACATATCATGCCTTGTTCAAGTCCAGCCATATTCGATGATAGAAAATTAACACAACACACACTAAGTTAAAAACTAGGTCCTGTTTTCAGCAAACTGGGAAGTTTATTTATTTGAACATATTGACCCTTACTGTTTATTAATTTCTTATCTAAGAGGAAAAAAAGAAAAGGACAACTTAGTTCAAAACCAATGAATAGGGCCTCCCTGGAGGCGCAGTGGTTAAGGATCCACCTGCCAACGCAGGGGACATGGGTTTGAGCCCTGACCCGAAAAGATCCCACATGCCACAGAGCAACTAAGCCTGTGTGCCACAACTACTGAGCCTGTGCTCTAGAGCCCACGAGCCACAACTACTGAAGCCCGTGCACCTAGAGCCCGTGCTCTGCAACAGGAGAAGCCACGACAATGAGAAGCCTGCGCACCGCAACGAAGACCCAACACAGCCAAAAATAAATAAATAAATAATTTTTTTTTTAAATGAGTATAATGATTCCAAATCTGCTCAAGCACCTTGACAGCCAAATCAGTATCTTCTGTCCGTATATTTATCCTCAGGATTCTGGATTAACAAAATCACTTTTGTTGGTACTTTTTACCCATTAAACGTTTTGCAAGTCTTTTGAATTCTGTGGTATTTTGGGGCTGTTGCACAGAGAAGGCTATGAAGGAGCTAATCCTGCATCACCCTCAACACATACCCTTCATCACTCAGGTAAGATGTAGGTCTACACACAGGATCACCAGACATCTCTATGTGCCTCTAATAGTCTTGGTTTAGACCTGTTGTCCAGTGTAATTATTAAATAATTTCCCCTTTCTCACTCAAAACTATCCCAATGTGGACAACAATTTGTATGAAAATCGACACATACCATTTTAGAAACTATATTTTAATGCAGTGCCTGGTGAGGAAAAACACTCTCTGGGAAAGAAGCTACCAATCAATGCTAATCCTTCGCAAAAGCATACAGTCACCTTGGAGCTGATTCCCTTCAACTTGTCTGTAGAGAGGAATGGCCTCCCTTGGTTGAACACATGTAAAGTATGAGGTCACCCATACCCCTGGAAGAAAAGTTAAATGGGACTCCTTGTAGCTTGTCAGACTGTCCCTCATGCTCCTTAGTAGACAGAGCTGGATACAAGGCAGCAGGTACGTTTATATAAAGATCAAGCAGTCTTCTGGGGGGGAAAGAGATTAAAATGTTGATATCTTCCATTTTTAGAGTCAATCACATGATACTTCTCTGATGAGTTTCTAGCTGAGTTTTGCTGGTAGGAAAGGAAACCCCTTGGTTTCCCAAAAAGGAACATTCCAAGGAGTCTAGACTGGGAACCTAGAATCAAAGCGGAAGCCTAGAAGTTCATTAGCAGAAAGGTAGTTGCCATACAGTAGTATGATGTTTGTACTTTGGGAATGATGGCAGAGCATATAAAGCGTAAATTAAGACCTTTAACCATGAAAACCTGAAAAAGAAGTGGATGGTCTCTTCTAAAAAAGAAGAGACTAAACCGGGCAGCATCAGCTTTCAGCGGCCTAAACTTAAGAGCCATCTAGAACCTGAACCCATTGGTGGACTGAAAAGAATTTCCAGTGTTCTCCTTGCCCCATATTTGGAAGCACAAGTCACCTCTTGAGACTAGTAGATGTCTAGAGCTCTTGGATAACTCAGAGTCAAGGAAAACCACAAGAAGCAGAAAATGAACTTCCTGCTAATATGAACCGATGAAAGAGATTGCATGAAAATTGGGGAAATAAAAGAAATATGACTCTACTGTTGCCCAGAAAAAAAGATACACCTCCAAATCATCATCCTAATTCCTACCCGAGACAGTCAGGGCATTTCCCAGTGTTTAGAGAAGAATCAGTTGGTTGTGAGGGAAGCCTCCCATACGTGGTACCTGGAGCAGAAAGGCCGTTGCTCTAACCAGCCTCCTTAACACCGGGCTCTCCCTATCGAAGTCCATGGACAGTATGACTTAGAGGCAGTCATATGGAGAGAGAAAGGCAGTGATAGAGACATTTTCCACAATGACAAGAAATCTGCTCATGGAAGAAGAGAAGCAAGCAATTAGTTAAGTGTAACACTGGCTCCTTAATTAAAATCTCCCTTTGGATTCAATCTATTCCATGGAATGACATTTAATAATATTGAGTCATAGTTATGAATGAGTTTGCCCAAATGTTTTCTTCTTTGATTAAGATAAGCACTGCCCATAGAGAAACAACCTTCCAGGGTAAGCCATCTGTGAATGGAGCTTTACCAAATCTTCTTTTTCTTCTGGAGCTCACATCTCCAGTGAGTATGGCCTACCAGACAGTACTATGAGCACATATTTTTCAAAAAGCTACCAAGCAAGGCCAGGTGTCCAGCACTATTGCCACTCACTTCAACAGTAAGAATAGACATATATACAGTTAACGGTTCTGACCCTCCACAGTTGAAAATCCCGGTATAATTTTACAGCTGGCCCTCGATATCCACAGTTCTTCATCTGCAGATTCAACCAACTGGGGATCGTGTAGCACTGCAGTACATATTTATTGAAAAAAAATATGCATATAAGTGGACCTGTGTAGTTCAAGGTCATGTTCACGAGCCAACTGTACATATAATCATATGTATACATGCATACACAGCAACAAAAGATATCCCTCCACTTAAAGAGCTGCAAGAGGATGAGAAAGACTGAATCTTTATTGTACCTTCAAGATAAGATTACCATTTCCCCATGACATCTTCTGAACCCATGATGGTCAATCTGCCTATGCTTCCACTAAAACATTTTGTTGAGGGTGTAAAAGAGCAAAGGAGGGAAAAGTGCAGTAACAAAGCTTTGGGTTTGAAGAATTTCCTTTTTCTGGAATCAGCTGCTTTTGAAAAATACTATTCATGGCCAGATTTTTGAATCTATACCTCTATTCCACTTCACTTTCGCCATTGTTTATGGTGGGTCACTTTTCAGAGGAACCATGGAACCTCTGGGACAACAGAGACAAGTCTATTTGCTCTTTGCCATGTGGGTCCAAGGGTGTCCCACCTTTGGATTTTCTGACACATTCAAGACCGGTCAGGCTTAATTCATTTGGGCTAAAATTAAGACATCAAGGATGATTTTCTTTTGCTGGGATTATAGTTAGTTGCGAATGTGTCTAGTTAATGAGATCTTAAGGATCAGGATCTATGTTGTCTTAATTACTGTATCCCAATAATAAACACCTGTGGAACAGAAACTGGCCTATTACCATGATCTTCTAGCTGGTCTTCAGTTACAAGTGGCAGAAAATCTAACCCGAATGGCTTATGCAAAGAGGCGATTTACTGGTTCATAAGATTGATAAGTCAGGTAACAGCATTAGCTTCAGACATGGCTGAATTCAGCTGCCCAAAGGAGTCATGAGAACTTGACCTCTTGGCTTAGTTCTTTTCCTCTGAGTTTTGGGCATTATTCTCCGGCAAGTTCTAAACTTTTCAATGCAAAATGACTCCTACTTCTTTACTTTCCTGCCCTCCCAGATTCAAGTACAGCAAAATAGAAGAAGCCTGTTTACTAGTGTCCCATGAAAAACTCTGAGACTTATTCTAATTGGACAGGATGAATTACTCATATAGCCAGGGAGGAGCATGTTCACTACTGGAGCCAGGGCAATGTCCAACCCAGAAGTGTGAAATTATCTGTCATCTGTTTAGCACCATTTTCCCATTTTAACACTTAAAAAGCACTTACCACCTGCCAGACGTAGTACTAGTTCTTCACAATAAACTCAGTTAATCCTCACAAAACCCCAGGTGGTAGAGGCTGTCACTAACCCCATCCTGCACATGAGGACCTGAGACTTGGAGAGGGTACATCCTTGCTGCAATGTCTGGCGAATCCAGGTCCTTAACTCCTGGTCATGGGAATTTCCATCTTCCCTGAAGGGTCTTATAGAACTTATATTCTACCTTGACTACGAAAAAATGATAATAAATGAGCAGTAAGTTCTCCTAGGTGTTTGGCCCAAAGAGACTGGTGAGAGGCCTTCGGGCTGCCAGGCTGAGAAGTCTGGGCACCCACCACTCCTGCCTCCCCACCACTGAGGAGGTGACTTTTTAACCTCTTTGCATCTCCAGAGCATCTGTCTCCTCTCCACCTGGGCCTCTTCTTCCTCCATGCTCATTGTTCCGGCATCTGATAATACTCTCTTCAGATAACGTGCCTGACACATGAATTTGTTATGTTAAATGTAGGGAACAGCAGTTTGCTATTAACTATTTAAGAGACAGCGAATCTGAGCTAAACACCGCCAGGTAGAGCTGCTGTTTTGATGTTTGATCAAGGACTTATTATAAACATAATTATCATGTCAGATGCTTAGCGGAGGCTTCTTGGATTTAAAAATCCAAAGCAAGTTGTAAGAATGGATCAGCATGGCATTCAGTCTGTCAGTTTCACTGCTGTACTGTTATTGCTGATTCGTGGCTCTGGAATGAATGAGATCATTGAGGACAGTTGACACAGTCCAGTGTTATTTCTATACAGTGTTGCTGAGGCTATTTATTTGACCCCCCAAATCCATTTGACACTTCTGCCTGGACATGTGACTTCCCCATGAGAAACGCATTTCCCAGCCTGCTTTTGGTAAATTAGAATGTAAGCAGAAGTGACATGTGACATGACACATGTGACATGACATCCATGTCACTTTCCTTTTTTTTTTGGTCACATGGCTTGTGGGATCTTAGTTCTCCGACCAGGGATCGAACCCAGCGCCCCCTACCATGGAAGCATGGAATCCTAACCACTGGACCGCCCGGGAATTCCCAGTACGTCACTTTCTTAAGAAGGGATCCTTTGTCCTGGATTCATTTTTCTTTACCCTTCCTGTGAGCTGGGACACAAATGTGGTACCTGCAACCCAGGGATGAGGGTGAGCTATTCTCCAACCAGGACAGCTCACTTTGGGGCATTTGTACGGTCTCATAAGAGAGAAAAATAAACCTTTGTTTTCCTTAAGCCACTTTAAATGTAGATCCTCTTTGTTTAGCAATTAGGCCTCACCCTAACTAATAATAATAATACACATAGACTTCGAACAAAGCAAAGAATTGTGTTTCCTTAAGTTAAAACGCGGTATAATCTCATATAACGTAGAGCTGATGCTTGTCATTCACAGATTCCGTATCTGCAAATTCACCTATTCGCTGAAATGTATTTGTAACCCCAAATCCAAACTCGTGGCCCTTTCACAGTCATTCGCGAACATTCACAGAGCAGAGAAAACTTTTTGAGTTTCCTAACTTGCCCGATCCCTGTGGAGATTGAACAAGGTGACACTGGGCCTTCTTGTTCCTGCTCAAGTGTCCTTTTCATGGTATATTTTGTGCCACATTTTTCACATTTTTGTGCTTTGGGGTGGGAATTCCACTGTTTAGAATGGCACCCAGGCATACTGCTGAAGCATTGCCTAAGTGTTTCCAAGCACAAAAGGTTGTGATGTACCTTACAGAGGAAATCCACGAGATAAGGTTCCTTGGCATGAGTGATAAAGAGCTGTTGGCCCTGCGTTCAGTGCTAGTGAATCAACAACATATATTAAATAAGGTGTCTTTAAACACACATAAAACAAAGTTATGTAGGATTAGTTGATGAAAATGTTGTAACCAGAGGCTTGCGAGAACCTAACCCTCTATTTCCCCTGAAAGTGATGGTTCATTATTCACTAACTCAATGTTTGTGGCCATTTTATAGAACCTAACTATCGTGAAAAATCAGAATTGACTGTGTTGACTAGACTTGCCCCCTATATTGGTATTATCATGTGTCCCATTCTAAGTGACACTTGCACACTTTGCAGGTAAATGAAAAAAAAAAACCTACCAGCTTTACTTATACATCTAAGGATGGGGGAGGGGCACAAATCAATAAACAGTAAATTAAAAACTTACTTGCCTGCATTATAGACTTTTTTGGGCAATAAGACTGAGAATTGAACTCAGCACATCCTACCTTGACAACATACCCATGGTACAGAAATGTAATCAAGAAGGAATCCCAGTAAGGAAGATGTGGCACATATATACAATGGAATATTACTCAGCCATAAAAAGAAACGAAATTGAGTTATTTGTAGTGAGGTGGATGGACCTAGAGTCTGTCATACAGAGTGAAGTAAGTCAGAAAGAGAAAAACAAATACCATATGCTAACACATATATATGGAATCTAAAAAAACAAAAAATGGTTCTGAAGAACCTAGGGGCAAGATGGGAATAAAGATGCAGACCTACTAGGGAATGGACTTGAGGACATGGGGAGGGGGAAGGGTAAGCTGGGACAAAGTGAGAGAGTGGCATGGACATATATACACTACCAAACGTAAAACAGATAGCCAGTGGGAAGCAGCCACATAGCACAGGGAGATCAGCTCGGTGCTTTGTGACCAGCTAGAAGGGTGGGATAAGGAGGGTGGGAGGGAGACGCAAGAGGGGAGAGATATGGGGATATACGTATAGGTATAACTGATTCACTTTGTTATAAAGGAGAAACTAACACACCATTGTAAAGCAATTATACTCCAATAAAGATGTTAAAAAAGAAGGACTCCCAGGAGGCGTCCAGCTCAATCCCCTCTTCACACAGATGATGAAACCAAAGCCCTGAGGCTTAAAACCATACTCCTAGTTGGTACTGATGCAGAGCAAAAACCCAGGTCTCCCAGCTCCCCCGCCATGTCCGCACAGGCTTGCTGGGTCATGGGAAGAGGACTGGTTCTTTGGTGTAATGAAAGGAGTAAATGAACTGAGCGCTGGAAGGAGGGAAAGCTGGACGGAGAAGCAGGACCGCCTGATTCTAGGGTCTGTGTTCTTGACTAGGGGCCAACAGGCAACTTCTAACCTATTTAAAGTCAACAAATAGATAACTCATGAGAACCTGCTGTACAGCACAGGGAACTCTATTCGGTGCTCTGTGGTGACCTAAATGGGAAGTAAATCCAAAAAAGAGGGGATATATGTATACGCATGGCTGATTCACTTTTCTGTACAGCAGAAACTGACACAGCAGTGTAAAGCAACTATACTCCAATAATAAATAAATAAAGTCAGTCAACAAATAGTGCTGACTACACAAGACCCTGTACTAGTGCTGGGTCCCTGAACTTATTTATTTCCCGGCAGATGAGTTTATTTCTCTCAAGAGTGAGAGCTCCATGTTTTGAATGGGGTTAGATGGCTGACCCTGAGCTCTGCCTGCCACCCTGTTTCAATCCTACGACTTTGGCATTCTTAGGTGGCCTAGTTTTAAGGACCCAAACCCTTTCCTTCAACGGTATCACTCACGTCATCACCATTAAGTACTTATCACGTCTAAATAGTAACTTCTTGATTAGAGAATATTCTATCATCTTTAACTTCTGAAGCATAGTCATTCGATATATGAATTCCCCCAATGCCTCTCTGTCAGGATGTTTGAGGATATGAATCCCACTGAGGGAAACAGTAGTGTGTTCCTGAAGATGAAAGAGCCGTCTCCCCATGGCATTACCTGTGATGGGTGAGTGGGTCAGGAAGTCTTAGAAGGTAAGTTTCTAGAGGACAAGAACCTGAACAGCGAGCACGGACTACATGCAGCTAACCTAGTGCGGGGACTTTTTAAAAAGATCAGCTTACATGGTGACTTCGGCACGCTGAAACAATGTCTGCCCGATGCCAGAAGCATCCAGATGGAAGTGGAGAACTCAGCCGCCAGCACATGCTTCATCTGCACCGATGTCTTATGGAAACAGCCAGCACGGATCTCTGGGGCCTGGAAGAGTTGCCGGGCAAGAAGCCAGAGGGGAGAAATATTGCCAATCTATGTTTAAATTAAATTAATTAACATTTCTATAACTCTCTACGTGGTATATATTTTTATTCACCTCTCGGTCCTCACTTTGGCCACAGGTAACCACGAGAGTGGCTTGATTTAAGGGCACCAAAGAAAAAGGCACACATGCATGGAAACACAGCACTAAGTTTGGAATCACCAGTTTCTACGGATTAAAAAGCGAAGAACCAAAGTTCCCTTCAGAAAACAAAGGAAAGTGATACCAGATGAGAGGCAGACACACAGCCATGTGCAATAAGTTTCTCAAGTTTCATGGCAACTAGGAGATAAAAACGAGTGGCTGTATGAAGACAGCACCAATGACGTGTTTCCTGGAGCAAATGCAAATTCCTGAAGCCTCTTAGCTCAAAGTCAGATCTCATATTTCAGGGCAGATTTTTCTAGAACATTAGTCACTTCTCCACAACAATTTAAACTTGCACCCACTGTGAGATGATTTTTGATGCCAACGGATATTCACAGATGTCTACACGCAAAGCCCTGCCTGGACTTCCAAATTCCACCTATGCAACAGCTTCAGACAAAACAAGATTGTAAAGTTACTTCCAAGCAGTCAGATTTGGGGATAATTATGCACTTCCTAAGCTGCAAACTTGAAAACCCAATAAGAGTTTATGATTCATGCCCTATTTACAGAAGCATTATATTTTCAGTATTCAACGTAACATGAATTATGCATGTTAGAATTTCATAATTGTATATAATCCTACACATGACACAGGTACTCCAGCCCTTCTTAGACTTATATCTACCAAGGCTTTCAATGGTAAACACTGTGATCATCGTCACATACTTGAAAAACACAATGTTTCACATCAGCAGTCAGCAAACTATGGCTGCTGGGCCAAATATAGCCCACAGTCCATTTCTGTGGCTCAGGAGCTCAGAATGGTTTTTATAGTTTTAAAAACAGTTGACTCTTGAACAACACAGGGGTTAGAGGCACTGCCCCTCCACACAGTTGAAAAGCCCCTTATAACTTGACAGTTGGCCTTCCCGAACCCTGGTCCCGCATCCAAAGATTCAACCAACTACGGATTCAACCAACCATGGATCGTGTGGTACGATAGTATTTACTATTGAAAAAATTCCGTGTATAAGTGGACCTGCGCATTCAAGCCCATGTCGTTCAAAGGTCAATTGTAATTGCTTTTAAAAGTCCAAAAAACAATGCAAAAATGTAAACAGAAACAAGACTATGCAAAGGAGACCATATGTGTCTGTAAAGCCTAAAATATTACTGTCTGGCCTTCTATAGGAAAAGTTTAGTGACCTATTTTATTTTTAGAGATTTTTTTTTTTGATTGGACCATTTTTAAAGTCTTTATTGAATTTGTTACAGTATTGCTCTGTTTCATGTTTTGGTTTTTTGGCCTTGAGCCATGTGGGATCTTAGCTCCTTGAGCAGGGATAGAACCCACACCCCCTGCATTCTAAGGCGAAGTTTTAACCACTGGACCGCCAGGGAAGTCCCCTAGTGACCTATTTTAAATGATGAGCTGCAAATAAAATGATTTTCTTTTACTTTATTGATTTATTTTATTTAATGAGGTGTAATAATACCTGAGCTCAGAGGTGGAGGCTTTGATCTCTTGTGATGGACATTGACTGCCAAAAGTTCTAAGTAGGAAACTCTGAGACAGCGTTCAGATGTGGCAGAAAGGATGCTACTATATTATCAGTCAGTGAAGCCTCCCCAGATGGAGGAGGACGAAATGGAGGCACAACCCCCCCACACTGCCCTCCCTGCCTTATCCCCTAGGGGGAGATTTTTTAAAGTGCAGTTATATTTATATATGCAATTAAATGTGCAAAGGTAGGAAACACATTAACAATGCAAGACTACAGAGCAAAAGCCAGCCTGGCCTGGAATATATCATGCCACATGTTCACTGGGTGACTGAAATTAACTTTGCAGAGCTGTATACATTAATACTTGCACCCAGAAAATTCAGGTCATTGTTTGCAACTGGGCCTCTCCACAAGGGTGGTTGTAGTTTAGGTGCTCTAGAACTCCGGAGACTCTACACTCAAGCTTCACAATCAAGTATTCAGATCATTTTAGGAAATATTCATAAATATTGGAGGACTGTTACAATAGCCACGGATGGCCTGGCAGGCTGCTTCCTTCTAGCAGGTTACATATTTTCATGTGCCAACTCTCTTCCTTCACCTATGAGGGAAGAGAAACCAATCTCCAAAGAGGAAGGCCAGGTACTTCCCTGAAGGTCCAGTGGTTAAGACTTCACCTTCCAATGCCTTCCAATGCGGGTTCAATCCCTGGTCAGGGAGCTAAGATCCCACATGCCGCGTGGCCAAAAAACCAAAACATGAAACAGAAGCAATATTGTAACAAGTTCAATAAAGACTTAAAAAAAAAAAAAAACATTCAAAGAGGAAGGCCAGTTCTGGGTCTGCAGTTATAAGTTGAGAGCAGTAAATAAATTCCTTTAAACTCTGACAAGGACATAAGCCCAAAGCACCCCCTCGTTGTCGTACTTCAGTTTCAAAAGCACAGCATGGTATATTTCTGTGGCATTGCTTCAAAATGTATTACCTCATCAATTCATTTCTGAAAAAGTCAAAATAGTGGAGGCAGTCTATTTTGCCAACATTTTGAATCAAAGCTGTTTTGAGTTCTTCAGGCACCAGAAAGCAGCGTTACTTAATGAGCCACATCCTCTCCCGGCGCTGGTGCAGCTTTTGGGTTCAGAGCTGAACATAACTTAGTCGTTCATTGGTTCATTCACTCAACAAATACTAATCGCGAGTGGACTAGCTGTCCGATACTCTACTCAGCTCTGGAGACACAAAAGTGATCAAAACACAGTTTCTGGACTCAAAATCCAGAAGAAGAGGTAGATGAGTACGCAAGCAATTAAGGGGCAGTGTAGTGACTGCTGTGAGAGGAAAAGTTTAACGTTCTAGGAGAGCGTGTAGGACGGGTATTTAGCCCAGATCAATGTGGACAGGGAGTAAGGAAAGGCTTTCCAGAGAAGTTGAAGCCTCTGCTAAACTCCCAGAGACGAGAAATTGGACAATACGACTTAACTTGCACCAGCACCTGAGTGCTCAGGGCATGTAAGTGAATAGGACACTCTGCATCTCCAGAGGGCGGCAGGGACTTGGAGAGGGGCATGATACACACGAGGTGGCTCAGGGTAGGACTGGAGACAGCTGTGGAGCAGCAGGGACTGGGCCACACCCAGTTATTTTCAGCCAATCAACCTAATGAAGCACTTGTGTATATTCTCCTCAAAAGACCTATTTTTAGAACTGGGACAGAAAGGCTGTAACGTAAAAGTGTATGACAAAACTATCACGAGTTCTGGGGAGAGTGTATGTCCCAAGGACTCCCTCTGTGTTCATTTGCTAGGGCTGCCATAGCAAAGTACCACACACTTGGTGGCTTAACCAATAGAAATGTATTGTCTCCCAGTTCTGGAGGCTAGAATTGCAAAATCAAGATGGCGGCAGGGTTGGTGCCTTCTGAGGGCTGTGAGGGAGAGTCTGTTCTGGGAGTTTGCTAGCCATCCTTGACATTCTTTGCAGATGGTGTTCTTCTTGTGTCTCCACATCATTTTCCTTCTGTACATGTCTTTTTCTCTTCACAGGTGTTCTTTTCATAAGGACATCAGTCATATTAGATTAGGGGCCCATCCTACTCCAGTATGACCTCATTTTAACTAATCACATCTGGAATGACCCTATTTCCAAATAAGGTCACAATCTGAGGTAGTGGGGAGTGAGAACTTAAACATATGAATGGGGTTGGGGGGGGCACAGTTCAACCCTTAAAACCCTCCTAGAAGGCAGAGTCAGGGAACGTCCTTCCTGCTTCTCCCCACAGAGCAGCAACGGCAGCAACAACCATCTAATGACGCCTATGAGTGGAAGGGACCATCATCCAGCCCCCGGAGCCAGGACCTCAGGGTGACAGAGACAAGGAACAACAGGAAAAGCCCAGCATAAGAATAAAACTCTCTTAGGGCTTCCCTGGTGGCGCAGTGGTTGAGAGTCCGCCTGCCGATGCAGGGGACACGGGTTCGTGCCCTGGTCCAGGAAGATCCCACATGCCGTGGAGCGGCTGGGCCCGTGAGCCATGGCCGCTGAGCCTGCGCGTCCGGAGCCTGTGCTCCGCAACGGGAGAGGCCACAACAGTGAGAGGCCCGCGTACCGCAAAAAAGAAAAAAAAACTCTCTTAGACTGGGAGTTTGGAACTGACATGTACACACTGCTATATTTAAAATAAATAACCAACAAGGACCTACTGTAAAATAATTAATTGCTGCAAAATTAACTAATTAAATAAAAAAGAATAAAACTCTCCCTTTCAGCCTCGAACCCGTAGGTAGCGCCTTCCTCCACGCCGGCATTTTACCCGTCCTAGTCACCGGCTCACAGAAGGTGGAGCGAGGGCCCCCGGAGGTGAGCCGTCTGTTAGTGTGCCCCTGTAGCCAGCAAGGAGGTCAGACAGCCCTCCCGAACCATGCAAAGCAGGCTCTTTCCAGCCCCCAGGCTACGTAAGGATGGGAAAGGAGGACAGAGAAGGAGGAACGGGGGTCACCTGGTCCTGCCCTGTCTGAGAGGCTAGAGCCCATGGCCGAGTGTTATTTTCGAATTCGGTCAGTCACACCAGCACAGCATCACCCGCCTGCAGTCACCCTCCTGCCAGTGGGGGAATTAGGCTAATTATGTCTCAGGGCAGGTATTCCCCTAGTTCCAGGGGAACGTAGGCATAAATAGGAAAGTTGCTATGGAAAGGAAAGTGTGGGCCACGACAGGATGGTGAGTGAGCAGTGAATGAATTCCCCAGAGGTCCGTCCTCCCCAGAGCTTTTGCCTTCGCATTTCAGACGAACTTCTAGAAGCAGGACAGAGGAGACCTCAGATGGGGTCATTTAGGAGGTTTGCATGTCACAGGTGTGAACTCATCTAATTATTTTACAGATGGGGAAACTGAGGACTCGAGACATGAGGACACTTGCCTAAGGTCTCCCGGCAGGAGAATCACCGTAAACACCTTATGGCAAAACTTTCCATTCAAAGCTCTTTCACAACATCGTTCTGCCTCAAACTGCCTGGCACCCTATAAGCTCACTAAGGCTGCCTTAACAAAGGACCCCCCAGAAATTTATTTTCTCACAATTCTGGAGGCTGGAAGTCTGAGACTAAGGTGTCAGCAGGGTTGGTTTCTTCTGAGGCCTCTTTCCTTGGCTTGCAGATGGACATCTGCTCCCTGTGTCTTCACGTGGTCTTTCTTCTGTGCACGTCTGTGTCCACATTTCCTCTTCTTATAAGGACCTCAGTCATACTGGGTTAGGACCCACCCTAATGACCTCATTTTACCTTCATTACCTTTTTTTTTTTTAAAGAAGATGTTGGGGGTAGGAGTTTATTAATTAATTAATTTATTTTTGCTGTGTTGGGTCTTCGTTTCTGTGCGAGGGCTTTCTCTAGTTGTGGCAAGCAGGGGCCACTCTTCATCGCGGTGTGCAGGCCTCTCACTATCGCGGCCTCTCTTGTTGCGGAGCACAGGCTCCAGACGCACAGGCTCAGCAGTTGCGGCTCACAGGCCCAGCCACTCCGCGGCATGGGGGATCCTCCCAGACCAGGGCTCGAACCCGTGTCCCCTGCATTAGCAGGCAGATTCTCAACCACTGCACCACCAGGGAAGCCCCCTTCATTACCTTTTTAAAGGTCCTGTCTCCAAATAGAGTCACGTTCTGAGGTACCAGAAGTTAGGTTCTCAACATATGAATTTGAGGGGATAGGATCCAGCCCATAACATCCCCCCAGAGGCTTTTCTCAGGAGTTCCTGCTCCATGACCTGCTTTGCTGGTGCCACATGACCCTGATAGGAAGGGACCAAAGAGCTCCCAGGGTTCTGTCACCCAGCGGCCCAGCAGCCAGAAAGTTTCTGTCGTGACAGCTCTGCAAGCAGGGATGATGGGCTGGACCCACTTGGGCTCTTTGGGGGTGGTCTGAACTCAAGACATGAAAAAAAGCACTGAGCAGGATCTTAGTTAAGCAGAAGCAAAGGATCAGGCTAGGAGGGCAGGGTCCACAGAACGTGCTCTGGATAGAGCCACAGCCCTGCTGATGTGTAGAGGAAAAAACCCGGACCCCAGGGCCAGGCTGGACTCTAGGTGAACGTCCAACACCCACATGGCTCCAGCTCGGGAAGGCCCCCAAGCTGTGCCTGGGTTTTGAAGCTGCTGGTGTGTGATCTTCCTTATTTCCAGGAGTATCTTGATGTTAAAATCCAATCAACAAATGAATGTAACCACCACCTGAAATACCCGTGGCATCCAGAAGAACCCTGCTCTAGATCACGCTTCTTCTTCCTCTTCTCATGTAGAAAATGCTCGTTCCCTGTGGCCACGAAGAAACTCGTGCATATGCTCTCTATTTTCTCTGAGACTGTGAAAGTCATGAGGGGTTGAAACAGAGCTGAAAACACCCTGCTCCCTGAAAAAATGGGAGAATGCGTGGGAAACAAGAGCCCGGAGAAGCAGAGTCTACGATGGTCACACAGCAGTGGACCGCACACTTTCTACCTGTATCCTGAGTTGCGTGTAAGACAAATCTGACTTCAAATGCAGTGGACGGAAGGAAGAATGGTGATTCATTCAACAAACCTACCATGAATGTCCTCCCCAACCGTCTGCATTGTATTCCTCAGTGTCCTTTTGAGAACGTTTCAAAACGGAGAAATTTCAAGAGTCCAATGCCATTTATCTCCTTGCTTCTAGTTCACCCCGT
Source organism: Delphinapterus leucas (assembly GCF_059928025.1). Lineage (NCBI taxonomy): Eukaryota > Metazoa > Chordata > Mammalia > Artiodactyla > Monodontidae > Delphinapterus > Delphinapterus leucas. The sequence goes on along the minus strand of NC_143145.1, from coordinate 75,188,262 downwards.
TACACGGCAATTAATTACCCACCTGTCCTTCTCATGATAGTACCTCTAGGTCTGTAAGCAGTTATATTCCATCCTTTGCCATTACATTAGAAGGAATGATTTTTTTTTTTTATACTTCTTTACCTTTTTCCCTTTTAGATTAAGCCCTCTGTTTCTTTGCCCACATCTGTTGTTCCACTCCGGACTCACTTCAATTTTCCCTCCATCCTTTTGATAGACACAATCCCCAGATACACTATAAGACTTCACAGTCATTAGCTGTAAGCCCCTCTGGGGTAGAAAACAGGTTTCTGATTTTTGTTCCACTTCCCCACTGCATCTCCCTCACATGGATGGTACCTGACTCATTCCTACATGCAGGTTATCTGTGGCCAGGGGCCACTGCTCCCCCAGGGCAGTGGGACTCTTCACTTATCTCACATGGAAACACTAAGATCCTGGACCTCTCTTACCTTCTAAATGATGCTTAGTTATACCACTGTCTCTTGTAATATCTTCCCTTGCTGACCTGAAGCCACATTGAGGCTACCAGTTTACTTCTCACCCCTGAGTCTTACCATCAGCTCTGGAAAAAATCCAGATACATAACACAAACTCTTCTCTGACCCTAAACTTGCTGAACTGCCAATGGAGGGATTCGAGGTTGGTCAGAAAAACATCTTAACCTTGGTACGACTTCCCCCAGCAACTTCGAGATCCCTGGACCAAGCCTTCCTTTTTAGAACGAACAATTTCTTGCCAAGAGATGCCCCAAAAGGCTTCAGAGGCAAAAGCACACCGACAATAGCTAATGAGGTGCTGCAGGGTTAGCTGAGCAAATATACACCGTATCTCCTACGGGAAATGGCTGGGGAGGGGCAGAAGCCTGTGTGGATGGGGAAAAAAGGTGACTTTTTTCTAATCATGCCTAAGTATCCCTTTTCCGTAAAACAGTTGAGCTGTTAACTTCTATGCTAAGGCACGTATGCACTTTGGAAAGGTAATTTGAAAGCGAGTTGAGCCATGACAAATAGGGACAGCTGGCCTAATTGAATCATTTGATCTAAGACAGCTCAACTTGGTTATCCTCACTGCAGCCCACACTGATATTAGCGAGTGAATCATTAGCCATGAAATCATGTCGACTTTCCCAACTGCAGCGCTCTTGACATGACAGCGATCGCAGCCTGCCTTTCATTATAGCCCCGATAAGTTCTTTAGTCTGTCAGGAAAAAAACAAAGCAGCTTGGAAAACTTCTGGGCTTGGCCTCAGAAAGCCATTTGCTCCAACATGCCAGGTAGAGCATTTCAGAGAAAGACAGGCTGTGAGTTAGCTACAGGAGCAAGCCAGGGGCATCTAAGCAAGTTCACGCAGGCTGGATGCACTGAAGCCTCCCAGGCATCCACACCTGCAGGTAAAATGCAAGAGCGACTTAATTTTGCGAGCACCAGTCTGTAGTCAGTTGGGAGAGTGGACGCTAAGTGGAGTCGTGATAAATACTCTTGACCTACAGACATCCCTGATGGGAGGCTTCACGTGTGGAGGACAGTCCTGTCATCTTTAATTTAGTTTTTGCAAAAGGAATGCAAGGGTCGAGTTCCTCTTTTCACTGGTCTTGTCAAAGGTGGTGAGGCACTTAAGGGAGTGCAAAAGGAGGGGCCGGTCCGCTGGAATGTGGACCAAGCCCTTGGGTCCAAGCAGCACGAAAGCTTTAGGGAAATGCGCTACCTCCTTAATTTGCTCCCTTCTTTGGGTCTCCCCCTCTCAAAATTTCACCCGAGGGGACACTGGCCTCAATTCCCACCGCAAGCAGAGACTGGGACAAAGGCTTCTGTGGGTCAGGAGGAGGGAGACAGAGAAGGAGAGAAGGCCAATACCAGACCCTCTGACTGCAAGTGACAGAAAGTCGCAGCATCCACTTTCTACTCCCCGCTGGTCAGAGAGAGCTCCACGGGGATTAACTCCTTGCGCCTCAAATGTGTGAGTGAAGAGCGCTCTCTTTGGCTGTCCCACACGGAGCATCAGCCCCGCCCGGGACAGGGCAGCCAAGGCGGGCACCATCCTGCTGCTGCTCCACAAGCTTGCGAAGCCTCCCTAGAGTTGGTCTCTTGGTCTAAGAGATGGGCCAGTAAGATCTGAAAGAAATCATACTGATACGAGTTATCAGAAACACAAGTGTAGCTTGGATGCCATTCACAGCAGGCAGAATGTAGACAAACTGACACATTAAAAGATTTCCCCAAAAGTCTGAGTAAACAACAACGGCATTTGCAGATAACTTTTATACTGAAAATGACATTGAATTTAGAATGGAATATAGACGAGGCCAAGGAACAAGAATGGACATGGCTGACTTTCACAGCCATCTAAACAGTAGGTGAGTCAAAAGTAATGACAGAAATTTCTTAAAATGAATGTTGAGTTGGAAAGCCCCCCAACGCTGTAGGTATGTGTGTCCATTATGGACACAACAATCAGTCTCAATCACAAACTCCCAGAGTTGGAGAGCAGCTTGGAATTCATCTCCTCCATACCCTTGATTATGACAAATGAGATAATCAAGCAACTTCGGATTCCGCTGCCAGGTGGTGGCAGACTCCATCCTGAACCCAGACCACGCTTCTCTTGCTGGCGAACTTGAACCACAAGACCAGTTTCACCATCTGATGGGAGCATGGCACACCGAGTGAGAGCAATTCGATATCTAGAGAGGGTCGTTTTGTAACACCCTAGTCCTCTACACAGCAAAAATATATTCATAGTAGCCATGACATGAAACAAATAAAGATAAAAGCCAGAAAAGAACTGCAAACAATGAAAAAATCTGTATGTACTGCATAAATATAATTATGCCAGGAAAAACATGAAAAATTTTAAATTAGAATAAATATCATAGTACAAAAAAGGGGGATAAAAGCACAACTATCCAATGGTTTTTAAATGTACCTAACAGTTTGAACTTTGATCCATTAGTTACAGTTTGATATAATAATATTTTATGTAAATCACTGTCCAGTACATAATTTATAAATTTTAATAAAACCAAAATGTCAGCAAAAAGTACAATTTAGGAATTATTAAACAGTGCCACTTGTGTAACTTTTCATTTTCTTGATTTTATAATAGATCTAAAGAAATTAATAATTTTAATTAATATTAAAATATTTAAACATATTTTAGTATGTTTTCATTTTAAATGCATATTCAAATTCAGTAAAATGTTTCATACAGAGCTAAAATTTATCTTTACCAACAAAAATCTTACACTTGCCATTTGTACTTGGTTTTACTGCTTTAAATTGTAGATATTAATAAAAACTCCAAGCTGTCACACAGAATGGATAGAGTTAAAGAAATGCAAATTCTCTTTCTTCATCTTGATAATCACTGTGTTATTGTTGTTTATTTCTAATCTAGTTTTTAAACTCAGGGATGTGTCACACCCCAGGGATGGGCATACGAACTACACCCAAAGCAAGGCAGGACCATTCGGAACCATAAGATCTTTCTCCTGAAATGAACATGTAGTGTTTACGTGTCAGGGGCCTATTGTGCAACCAGGAATTCTTTAAACTAACTTCAGTGTAGAATATCATGTTTATTAGAGGATAAGGTATAGCAATGTGCTAATTAAAATACTATTTAAACTCAACAGTAACCCCAACAATTGTCAGAACTTAGATCACAAAGGTTTTTTTCACAGTATTTTGCTACTGACATTGTTTAGATTGCTGCTAAATGGGACAATAAAAAGCAGACCAGGACTTCCCTGGCGGCGCAGTGGTTAAGAATTCAACTGCCAGGGCAGGGGACACAGGTTCGAGCCCTGGTCCAGGAAGATCCCACATGCCTTGGAGCAACTAAGCCCGCGAGCCACAGCTACTGAGTCCACGTGCCACAACTACTGAAGCCTGCGCGCCTAGAGCCCGTGCTCCAGAACAAGAGAAGCCACCGCAATGAGAAGCCTGCGCACCACAACAAAGAGTAGCCCCCATCGCCACAACTACAGAAAGCCCGCACGCAGCAATGAAGACCCAACACAGCCAAAAATAAATAAATAAATAAACCGACAGTCTCACCATCTTGTGTGCCCTGGATGGCCGTCCTGTACTGTGAAAGCCACTACTGACATGAGTGACAGCAGGCTGGCTCTGGTTTAAGAGCACTGGGTCAGTCTCTCATATGCCAAGTCTGTTGTCAGGACAGACCCTTGTTCCCATCATGCTCCCTTCTTTATGCTCATGTTCTGAGATAATGATAGAGCTTTATTTATTTCCCTCTCACCTATTTCTGAGGCTTGACTTTAGCCATTTTTTTCTATCAAAAATTTCTCCCATAAAGAGTTTTGATCCTTAAGCTTGTTCAGAGATGAAGATAAACAAGCCAACCAGGATTTGAGACCACAGCATTTAAACCATGACTTTTTAAAAATCACATGCCGCACAGATGTGCAGAAGCCATACCTTCAATGCTCCATAGCCCTGCTCATGTTTAAACATTAATCTGATTTAATCAGGTCAACTTGACCATGTCCAGTAATTGATGGACAACGTGAGGCCTGGCAACATAATACTTTCCAATGATTAACACGCCTGCTTATATATGAGGAATCCAAGAAACAAGAGAAGTCAAAAGACTTTCCAATAGTCACGTTGTAATTAGTTGTAGGCCCTGTGCTCTCATCCCCTGCTTAGATCCCTCTCCACTTGAAAGCCATGTTCCCTACACACATTGCCTAGAATCCAGAGCGGGAAGATGCCGCTGAAATGCATGAAACTACTTAGAGACATGACAGGGCATCGTCAAGTGCTACGATGAAATCCCTGGAAACTTAGGGAGGTGAAGCCGCCTGGAGATGTGAATAAAGGGCCAGTAGGTGAGATGAGGCTTGAGGCTGGCCTTTGAGGCTCTTCAGGATGAAAGAAAATGGAGGAGGAATGGGCTCCTGCTGTGGTCCATCAGCGAGGACAGAGGAGCCCCAGCACATGAGGGAACTATAGCAGGCAGGTCATCTCACCTCTCTTAGCCCATTTTATTCTCTCCTAAATGAGGAATGGGCACAGTTGTAATAACACAGAGAAATTTTATTCTCCAGAATCCCTCATAAAATAAGCCTGTATTTACTAGAAAGAAATACCTTGATAAGCAAAAGCAGGCTCAAGTACCAAAGGTATTCCAGTAACTGTAAAATAAGAAGAATTTGCAATTTTTTTGAGATGGAGTAGGAGAGTGAGCAGAGGGGAAAAAGGGAGAGGTCGGTCAAAATAAATGATAGAATGTGGTACCGAATATAATGTGACCCCCTTCTAATGATCTTTCAGATGCTCATTAAAGCATACCCCAAATCACACGTGCTTAGCGTGACAAGATTTCTTATGGAAACTGGTAGGGGATGGAGTTCTGCATCCCAGGTGGTCATGGGCAAAAACAGGTGCAGCATCAAGGATGCAGGAGACAATTGGCTTCTGTGCCCCGCTGTACAGCCTAAGGGCTCTGAATTCATTTCCTGGGGCTGCCATTACAACTGACCACAAAATGAGTGGATAAAAACAACAGAAATTTATTTTCTCACAGTTCTGGGAGCCAGAAATCCAAAATCAAGGTGTCAGCAGGTTCATGTTCCCTCTGGAGGCTCTAGAGAAGAATGTTTCCCTGCCTCTTCCAGCTTCTGGTGGTTCAGCAATCCTTGGCACTCCTAGGCTTGTACCTGCATCTTTCCAAACTCTGCCTCTGTCATCACATGGCCTTCTTCCCTGTGCGTCTCTGGGTCTCTCCAAATTTCTTTGTCTTTATAAGGACACCAGTCATTGGATGTAGGGCCCATTCTAATCCAGTATGACCGCGTCCTAACTTGATTACACCTGCAAAGACCCTATTTTCAAATAAGGTCACATTCACAGGGTTAGAACTTCAAGGTATCTTTTTGAAGGACACGATTCAACTCACAATAGGTCCTGATATATCCTTGAATACTTTGTATGTGCTTTACTATGAGAAGCTCAAAGTAGCTATACAATAATTGAGACATTAACTGACAGGCTTACAGAAATAAAGACAATCCACTTTCACCTGATATCTTCATAGAAGGCCTTTGGTTCCTCTTTGCTGGCCCAGAGTGGGGAGTCATGGAGAGCGGAAGGGTAGAGTTGACGGATCCTTACACCTTCCCCAATCTGACAGTAGTTCCAGAGCAGCATTAGGTCCAGGTGACAGGGAAGATTCATCTGCCAGCAGGCACTCAAAGAGCACAATGCTTGGCCTGGCCTCAGAACTCCTCAGGTATCTCTCTGGGTACATAGCACACGTGAAGGCTCTCCTGCTCTGTTTCACCCCTCGCCCTTTCTCTTCCCCACTCTCATGTGGTTTAGGTCTGTGGATCCCAAGTATAGTTGGTACTTTCATCTCATACTACAAAAACATCCACCTCGTTATTACACAATTCTGAACGCATGCCATGGTCGATTACATTTTTACTTCTCAGTTGTAATTATTACAAAATCCTAATCAGGGCCTTACATAGAACTCCCAATTCAATATACTGTCTGGTAACTTTAGGTCACGGTGCCTTTCTCCTTGACCTAAAAAAACCCTTCCAATTTCCCTCTTCTGGGTTTGAGAGAGCCTGACGAGTTTTAAGGGCTCTTAGACAGCTTGTCTATTTTCGCACATCTCCTTCCCCCTCTGATACTAATACTCTTTTGCTGATCCACCACTCTTGCCCCATCTATTGAAGCCCGCCTTGGAACATTTTCAATATTCCCTCACTTAGCATCTCCACGGAACTCTCATAACTTGCTGTTTCAGCCTTTGCTGTTACCCTTATCAAACACACACACACACACACACACACACACACACACACACATTCTTTCAGCTGTGTTGTCAACCCCTTGAGGGCAGGATCTATGCCTCGTTCCTCTCTGCATGTTTTATAACATTGAGCAGAGTATCTAACATATGGTAAGTTTGTTTAAAAAAGTATGAATATCAATGAAATTAAACTTAGGAGGCTTCTCTTCCATCTTTTCAGGGCCCAGACTCCCCCGAATCAGAACATTCTAAAGGCAGTGAAGCTCACAAAGAAACATGCATTTCATGTCTGGCTTATTCACATGCACAAGTATAACATCCTATTCATTCTAAGGAAGAGATTATGTTTATGGAGATAGTGTAATTCTTCCAGGAACGGGCCAGGATTGTGCTAAAGACCTGGTGGTACGAGAGAAACAACATACCTTTGTCTCTGCCATGAGGATATCAAGGAGGGAATTCAAGGAAGGAAACACACTTCAATGCTCATCTTAAAATGTGCAGCAGAGACCCGGCCCTATGCAAGTGAGATGCAAATCTGTTGCTATTGAACAGAAATTGGAAAACTCCTACCAGGCTGAACTCCCTTTTCATATCTGAAGGAGGACTACTATGCTTATCGCACCCTTTTTGGGCTCTCTGGCCAGCTTCCTCTTACACTGTAACAGGCTTGTCTGAACAAGCTAACTTTTGAATCAAGGTGCTATAGACTGAATATTTGCATTCCCCCCAAATTCATATGTTGAATCTTAATGCCTCATCTAATGGTATCAGGAGGTGGGGCTTTTGGGAGATGCTCAGTTTGTGAGGGTGGAGCCCTCATGAACAAGATTAGTGCTTTATAAATAAAGACGCTCCAGAGACATCCCTTGCCCCTTCCACTCCATAAAAACCCAGCCAGAAGGTGCTTGTCTGTGAACCAGAATCTGCCAGGGCCTTCTTGGACTTGGACTTCCCAGCCTCCAGAACGGTGAGCAACAAATTTCTACTGTCTATAAGCCACCCAGCCTATGGTATTTTGTTAGGGCACCAAAAGTGGACTACGGCCTAAGGAGAGCAATAAGGCTTTCACACCAGCCCCTCTAAATGCCGTGTGACTAAGCAAAAGTTAGGAATAATGGAATCTTTGGCAATTGGGATCAGTTGCTTTCAAATTTGTGATTTTGTTTCCATTTTTCACAATACAAATACCTCCCTGATTTTTCAGGGTTAATTGAGCAGTTTGGAAGAGAATGTACCCTTTTTCAAAGCTGTCCAATGTTTTCCCCAAATATTTCCATTCCTTATTTTTACTTGATTTGCACATAATTTTCTCCTGAGCAGACAGCGTGCTGTGTGCCAGCTGGACCTGAACTGCAGTAGGTTTGTTTCCAAGGTAGGTTCATGTCCAGAGCATTGATAAAAAAACCAAAGAAAACTGACCAGAAGATTTTCTAGGAATATATGAAGCAAAACAATCTAAATCTGGATTGTCATCATTACACATCGGGTGGTGGAAAAATTTTTAAAGCATAATGTCAAATGCAGGTACTACTCTATGTCTAAAAATTTATTTTTCAATCTATATTCCCATGCCTCCATCTCCTTGCCCACTACCACCTACAGGAAGGGAGGGAGGGAGGGAAATTGGTAATAATTTGTTTTAAGATGAAGTAGTTCTGTTTGAATCCCCCAATCTTCACAGCACGTTATAAACATCACTAACTGCTTTGTAATTAATAATGTAAGAATTTATTTTCAATCAACAACACAAAATACTCCAAGCATCATCAGTGAGCCACTTTTAAGTTATCTGCTACCCAGTTCCTATCAAAACTCCTGCTGTTAAAAGCTATATAAACAAGCAAACAAGAAAATTCTCTGAATGGTACACAGCAGATCTCCTTCTGCTCTATCCTTCGACCTCTGGGAACTATATTATTTAAGTCCCTCACAAACGTGTTCTCCCTGAGTTGCAGTTTCACAATAAGGGAAATTCATCCCTGCCTCTGTTATTAAAATCGTGTTGAGGTGAAGGATGTGGTCCACTGTCAGACGTGGGCCGTCTGTAAGCAATTTGCTTTGGAAATCAAGGGACAGAAAAGCTTAGTTTCGTCTGGGGAAGTGGATTGGCTGTACGGAGAAATCTGACTCCACGTTTGATCTCTGAAGGCTGATGGCTTTTAACCCCCTCCCCTCCCCTTGTGCCCTCATTTGGGCCAGCTGATAACAAAGCCTCTGCTTTGGCACCTGCAGGAGATTAAGACAACACAGGGCTTCACCAGGCCCCACCTCTAACCACAGTAAAAACCCAGTCCAGCCTCCTGTTCTTCCTCTCTCAAGCCCTTCCGGCCTGCTGGAGAGGCCTGCCGTGCTCTCCCCCGAGACCTCACTTACGTCAGTAACAAATCCTCCTATACGCTCTAGGTGTGCGTGGGCCATCACCAATGTCGACGAAAACAAATTTTGGGTCGGCGGGTGGGTTCCTCCTGCTTTGGCAGAGTGACCATCACAGCTACCTCCTGTCTGAAGTGAGGACTAGATAATGTGCATCTCCCTTTTGATCTTGACCACCATAAACACCAAACAACTGCAGCAGCCAGTATGGGCTATTTGTGGACCCCTCCAAGTCAGGCAGATGGGCACCTTGTGGTTATGGACATGAACTCCCAGACCCAGTTGGAGGCCCCTTCTTCATGCATGCCTAGTGCCCTGGACTCCCTTGTCACACGAGTGCTTACCAGTCTGACTCTCCAACAGACTGTAAACTGATAGACTGCCATTCCCAGCACCTAACACAGGGTGGGCGCTGAGCAAACATTTGATGAATGAATAACTGAAGGAATGAAATTTAGGTAGAGAAGCGATTTGCATAAAAGCAGGGCAAAGATTAATGTATCACAGGAAAAAAAAAAAAAGAGGTTTCTTCTGTAGCTTAGAAAATGAGAAATACCCAATAGAAATCCCAGCCTCTGATATTCTAGCACAGTTATGCTGCAGTGTGACATCTAATTGCTCAGGTCCTACACCACAACAGCCCCCCTTGCTGAAATACGGGCACAAATCACAATTTACTTCCCAAAAGTTAAACTTCATTAGATATTAGTTTAATTTAATATTTTCCAGATTAATTCAAGATTAATTTATATCCAGGCATTTGCACAGCCCAAGCAGTATCTCTCCTTTCTGTCATTTCTATCATCTCACAGACAGCAGAGAAAAGGAAAATGTATGGTGAAGAAGCACTAGGATGGAGTAAGTAGGGGGAGATTTCATTAAACTATTACATATCTTTTCCTTGAACGTGGAAAAAAAAAAACTATAAATTTGCCGGTGAGTAGAGTAGTATGCATATCAGGAAGCCTGGTAAACAAAAACTTTGCAGACATGAGAAGTGGTGTTTACAAGATGACCTGAGCTGAAAATCGGACACTGTACTTAACGCTACATATTCTTCCTAAGTCTCATAATGTGTATTTATGCCAAAAGAATCTTTTATCCTTTGTTGCTGGGATTTGTTTTCAAACAGAATGAAAAAAAAAAAGATTGTTGATATTTGCTAAGTCTCTTTTTGTGCATGACTGTCTTTTCCAGAATCACAGGGTCTTAGAGCTCAAAGAATTGGAGGTTGGTGGGGGGCTTCCCCGGTGGTGCAGTGCTTAAGAATCCGCCCGCCAATGCAGGGGACACGGGTTCGAGCCCTGGTCCGGGAAGATCCCACATGCCGCGGAGCAACTAAGCCCGTGTGCCACAACTACTGAGCCTGCGCTCCAGAGCCCATGAGCCACAACTACTGAAGCCCAGGCGCCTAGAGCCTGTGCTCCGCAACAAGAGAAGCCACCACGATGAGAAGCCCGCGCACCGCAGAGCAGAGCAGCCCCCACTCGCTGCAACTAGAGAAAGGCCACGCGCAGCAACAAAGACCCAATGCAGCCAAAAATTTTTTAAAAAATTTTTTAAAGAATTGGGGGTGGGGGTGGGGGTGTGGGGGTGGGGTGGGGTGGGGGTAGGGCGCCCCCCCAGTCAAGCCCCATGGAATTCACACCATTTTAACACACTGCCCAAAGCTTAAAACAGGTCAAAGCACAACTGTGCTGGTAAAATTGGAGGCGGGATTTAATCCCTCCCCCATATCCCCCTCATTCTCAGGAGCTTCCACTCAAGTACTTCATCTTCAGTCCTAGAGCTCAGCAAACAGTCTAAAATGCACTCATTTAATCTGACCTCCCCATTCTACAGGTGAAAAAACTGAGGCAGCCAGGTCCAAGAGACTAGTCAAATTGCACTGATAAACTGTAACATATCCAAGTTAGACCTGAAACTGGGTCCCCCTAAAACCAAATTCCCCTGCTGAGTTTATGATTGACCTCTCTATCCAGAACTTTATTCCCTTTCTCATCGTGCCCCTGTTCCCCTCAGGATTGAGGAGTATCAAAGAAAAAGGGGGGCTGAAACCCAGCAGGACCTTGTGGGGCCCTCTCAGGGACAAAAGCAGCCCCTCTGTGTCCCCTGTTTCTTATTTGTAGTAAAAGGCTTTAGTCTCCTAGTCCTTCCTTGAGCTCCAAAGAGCAGACTTAAGCACTGACTAATTAGGGAAGTGCGGGAGTGCAGAAACAAAGGAAAAGCAGTGAAACCAGAAAAGTAATGATAACAGTTCAGCAATAAACAGCCGTCGTTCCTCCTCAAGGAATAAACCTAACAATCTGATGCACTCTAATGCACATCTTTGAGTCGTTCTGCAGAAACTAAGATAGCACCCCTCCCCACCCAAGTGGAGGATGGTGACTACTTGCTGACCACAAGCACATAGACCCCAGACTGGTTGGAATTCGAAGTTTGACGATTCTGAAATTCCACCCTGTTACCTCACCACCAACCAATCAGAAGAAGGTCATGCACCCTGCAGCCCTCTCCCCAAGTGTTGCCTTTAAAAGCACTTCCCTGAAAGCTTACTGAGTTCGGATCTTTTGAGCATGAGCTGCCCATTCTCCTTACTTGGCACCTTGCAAAAGGACACTGTAATGCCCTTAACCAAAACCCGGTGTTAGTAGATTGGCTTTGCTGTGAGGCAGCTTTGGTAAGAGGCCCCTCTCTGCCTTGACTCGCTGCTCCTCTGACTGCCCTGCACAGCACCCAGACCTCCTTGTCCACAAGGAAGTGACAGCCAAACTGACCATCCAGGTCTGGACGAGGGTCTAACCAGGTAGAAATGGCCACAAAACATGACCCTGTGAGCAGAATGGCCAAGCTCCTAGGTAATGAGACTGTCTCTTAGTGACTCTTTTTTAATCACTAGTATCTTATTGTATTTCGCTGTTAGGTGGAGCTGCCCTTTCATTTCAGTTTGCCTAGTGTCTGGTGTGGCTGCCGTGGATTTGCCTCAACTCTGCTCTAGCTCCTTCTCAAGCCCACTCCTAGGTCCTTCTCAGGCAGACCACCCAGGGTGTCGATGGACGTTAGTCTGATGCTAAAACCACCACTCCACGTGCTCGATACGTGTCACAAACCGAGAAGAGTGGCCCTGTGGGCTCAGCTGTGTGAGATGTGATTCTGGTGACTGCCCCTTGCTTCATGCTCCGTGCCTGGTCTTATTTCTGAGCTTCACTCTTCCCTGGAATATTCTTGGCACTATGGCTCTTACCTCCAGTACACAGACATTTTCCCTATTATTGTCTCTCAATCTGATCCAATCCATTTTTCATCTTCTAAAATGTCCCCAAATCTTCTGGTCTGCTGTCTGTTCCCTTTCCTGGATTTCCAGTATTGTTATGTCTTTATTTACTTTTATTCATTATTTTTAAGCATCTTTTCAGGCACTTCAACAGGACTTAGGAAAACAGGGGAAATTATACATATGCTCAGCTGTCCATCTTGAACGATGTTCCGGTATTTTGAAATCCTCGACTGGGATGCTAAAAGCTTCCACGGTTTAATGGAAAAATTAAAAATGTGTCCACACTCATGAAGTCATGTGCCTTGCCACCTTTGAGGACAGGTGAGGAAGACCACATGTAAGTGATGAGCAAGCAGGCCAGCCCTGCTCACTTGGCCACTCCCTGACTTCCAGGTGGGTTAACAGCCCCCTACATAGATAAGAGCCTGGCACCAGGAGGAGAAAGACCTAGAGGCTGCAGTCCTGACCAAGACTCCCAAAGATCAATAAATAATCACAAGGGAAGTAGAGATATAGGGGAACTCAGGGATCAGCTAGTTCAACATCTTATGTTGGCCCCTAGGCCCCATGAAACCCAGGGAGTTGAAGCTATTTCGTCAAGGCTACATCAGAATTAGTGATACACTCAGAACTTGAACCCAAATTTTTTATACCTAGATTATGACTTTTCTACCCTTCTGATTGTTTCTTTTTCTCCTTTTCTGTTTACTGACCAATAAACCAGAACAATTACCCTCACCAGTAAGTTCCTCTCCTCTGTCCACCCCTTTTGCCACATAACTGCCTCTCTCCACATAACACTCAACAGTAGAGCTCCCCAGTGCTTTGTGACCACCTAGAGGGGTGGGATAGGGTGGGAGGGAGACGCAAGAGGGAGGGGATATGGGGATATATGCATAACTGATTCACTTTGTTATACATCAGAAACTAACACAACATTGTAAAGCAGTTAATACTTCAAGAAAGATGTTAAAAAAAAAAAAAACAACAGTAGAGCTCCCCATGCATACAAAATCCAAGATGGCAGGCTTACTTTTTGTAATCAGAGATGCCAGTATTACTCACTGACTACAGCTCAAGTGAATTCCGTGACTATTAAGCACCTAAGAAATAGAAAACATTGGACTAAATGTTGCAAGAAATACTAGGATGAATACAAACAATTAAGACAATAGAGAGAAATATTAAAAAAACAATGACCAATTATGGCCAGTTAGTCGCCTTGCAGGTAGGTGGGTCCAGGTGACTCATTCTGGCCAACAGAGTATACACGTTATGTGTCACTTCCAGGCTGAGAAGAAGAGAAGCCCACAGATGATTCTCCAGATTCCTTTTCCTGCGCTGACAACTAAAGTGACCACTTGTTCCAATAGTGTAGCCACAGGATGGGGGAGGCTCTCTAAGCCTGGGGCCCCCAGTGTCTGGGGCAGTTTCCTGCCAACCCACGTGGGGCACGTAACAGAAGCCAGAAATAAATGTTCGTCCTTTTAGGCCACTGTAATTTTTGTTACCAGAGCATAATCTAGTCTACCCTGACTAACTAGAGAAGCCAGTGAGAGAAACTGAGAAGACAGCAAGGAAAAGAGATCACGGAAGTTAAAGGGCAGTGAGGGATCTGTCACCAATTTAACAGGAAAAAGTCACTAGGATTTTGATCTTCATATGATCATCATTCCATCAACCCTTTATTCTTAAATACAGCTTCACTCTGCTTCAATACTTTCCTTGGATAAAAAAGCATGTTTAAAAATACCTCATTGCAAAAGTATAAATTTGAAATGTGATAAACAAATGCATATTGCAATCAGACCAAAATATTTACATGATGTACAACATTAAATAAGTAAACCATTAGAGTAGTCCTTTTGAATTGAGCAAATGGAGTCCAACAGAACAGCTGTTAATATTATCTTCCTCCATAAAGAGAAACCTTGACGACTCATTTAGAGCTTCATAAATTGTAGCCTTTTCCCTGCTTGGTATAAAAAGGGTTTTTCCATCCAGTCTGTTATTTGGTATACATGGCTAGACTTCATACGCAATGTAAGATCCTATCTGCCCATTTTGTCTCCTGGATCAGGAAACTCCCTGTCCACCCAAGCACCATGCGCCTCATCCAAGAAAATTAACTAAAAATAAAGCTGGAAAAAATACACATATTTTAGTGGCAATCTAATTCCTCCTATTTATTTCTTCATAGACCCAATTCCAAGATAGCATGCTTTTTGAATATACATAATGCATGACAGAAGAATCACAAGAAAGTAATTCTTAAGAGATAAATCATCTCAAAACAATTTAAAGTTTTTGTGTATTCCTCTGAAATCACATCCTTCTCCTTTTCTTGGCCTGAGATAGTCGCTTCTTTCTATTGGCTTTATCTGCCTAAGCCCATTATCTTGGTGACAGTTCAGAACACCTGGCCTTATTCTCCAGAACTGTAAATGTTTCACTGGACTGCTCAAGTGAGCAGTCCTGGTTTGGACTTCCCAAGGAGTCTTAACTGAGAGAGCCCTTGTCCTATTCCCAGATCTGTAATATTTCTACCACCCAGACAAGCACCCTGTGAAGAGGAAGGGAAAGATTTGTCCACTGTCAGCCATTCTTCCCTCTACAGTATGGAGAATGTTTAAAGGGTAGCAATCAGTAATATTTCTGAGTGTCTTAATTACTTTGAAATTGTATAGGAAGAAGAGAGAAAAGAAGAACGGTTGTGGCAGGTATACCATACCCTCTTTAATAAAGGCACCAATAATTCTCAATTATTAAGGGATCTATCATTCAGTTTAGAGCATGTAGGTGGGCACCATGAGAATATACAGTATTTTCAGGGATCTAGACTTGGGAAACTCAATTCACTGCCACAAAACCATGAGCAACCTTTGCTACTTACTAGTTTTCTGCAGAAATGAATTTTCGCCAATGAACAGAGAAGCTGAAGATAAGAATAATAAATGAAAGGTGAGACATTAAAGGCCCCATGCCGAAGTTTCTATATATAGATCTTTAAAAGTTCGAGATCTTCATTTTAACTCTCAGTAGCCAAGGCAAGAACAGGGTTCTCTGAGAAGCACTGACCAGATTAATGCAAACAGAAGCACGCCAGCCCTAATCTCCCATGTTTTCTTTGAAATGCATACAATAAACCAGATAAAATCAATGAAATCAACAGAATTTCTTATACTTTAATAACTGATACAACCACAGCGGGGAAAAATTGGCAGCACCTAGTAAACCTGAACTTGCACGTACAACCCAGTAATTCTACACCTAGGTATATACCCTACTATATATCCTAAATATATACCCATAACTTTTTCACAATTAAGAGAGATATATAAGAATGTACATGGCAGCACTGTTTGTGAAAGCAAAAACTGAAACTACTAAAACCCACAAACAGGAAGTTGGAAAATTCTGGGACATTCACACCTGGATTACAATACACATAAAAATGAATAAGCCATAGTTATACATGTCAACATGGATGAATCTCATGAACTTACCAAAAAAGGGGGGCAGGTAACAAAATAATACACAGAGCATAATTCCATTTTGCCAAAACCAGGCAAAATCAAACAATACATTGTTTAAGGTTACATACAATCACATACAGTAAAACTAAAAAGAAAAGCAAGAGAATAATTCACACAAAATTCATTATAATGGCTAGTTAGGGAGTGAGGAAAGAGGAGGATGCAGTTTTGGATGGACATATGGTAGGTCTCAAAGGAATCGGTCATCTTCTATTTCTTAAGTTGGGTAGTGGGCAAATGGGGTCCTTAATGTACATATGTTACATATATTCCTTTGTACGTGACATAAAGTTCATACACAAATTATTAAATTTAGTGTGCATAAGAATTCCTGTTTAAAACATATATTAACAGGACCAGTTCTCGGGGAATGTGTTTCAGCAGGTCTGGGGAGTAAGGGGAGACCTCAGGTTCAGCTTTTTTAAACAAACATCCCAGGCGCACCTGCAGGTGGTCCATGCAGGGCCGTGGACCACCTTATGAGAAATACTAGATTGTTCTTCCTGAGTTATCAAGGTTTATACCAAAGGTTTATGAACTTTCTCAAATGAAATCTTATTTAAAAAAAAAAAAAGTTTGTAAAAAGGGTCAAAACAAGGGGGTTTTGGTTAGTGTTGGGAAGGAGGCCTCAAGACTTGGTTTTGGTTCTTCCTCTCCCCACTCTGACTGCAGCCTTGGAAGCAGCTCTAGAAGTCCGTAACTCAATGACCAATGGCAGAAAAATGTCCAGTGTCAATCCCATTCAACATAATCAAAATAAAAAGAGCCCATTATTTAGGCTTGACTATAAGACAAAGGCAAGCTGGGAAATAAACCTTGGGTATGTTTTAACCAGAATTTGTAAAATGTGTTTACCAATATGACTTGATTATGCACACAATTTGCATATGTGAAAGCACCATGTCTAATACATAGTAGGTATGCAATACAGCTTAAGTGAATAGGTACCTGATTCATTCAGAACCTTCAATAAAATAGGATTTAAGGCAAGAGACATTATTCTGTGATTCTAGGTTTTGGGTGCAATTTACAACATAGTAATAGCCACAATTTCTTCCACTGGAATGCTTCCATGGAGGCAACAAAAGTAATGGATTTGTTAAGGTACCCATGGCAAACCACAGCACCCTGAACACCTGCTGAAAGAAAGAATTTTCTAGTTACAAATGTACTTTGAACATGCTGTCTAGAGCAGATCTACTCTGCATGAAACATGTAGCCAAAGTGAGAAAGGAATGGAATGGAATATTCAAATAGGGGAAAATAGGTGGGTGGCTACATATTGGTGTAAATGGAACATCATGTAGAGAAATGTGTTCTTTCTCTCTGAATTTACATTTTATACACAAATCATATAATTAATACTAGGCCATAAGCAAAACGTCATGAAATGGTTTTGGGGACAATTTGGTAAATTGTTGCCACGTATAGAGTCTCTCCCCACCAAATACTGGTCAAGACGTACATGATCTATAATGGCAAAACGAACACAGAAGTTAGTATTCTGGGTGAAAACCCCCTCCTCCTCATAAGCCCATTGGTTTCTGTTGATTCTCTTGGCGGTCACTCAAGAGAAGCTGGCATGGGCTGCTGCCTAGCAACAGTATGCAATACACTTTTCTACCAGTCCATGGAAATGCTGTCTCTGGACCTCGTGCCATTCAGCACCATGGTTTTGTAGATGATGACGATCTCTTAGGAACTTTTCTTCCCTCCCTCCAAATGAATGCCTGAAGAAGGTTATTTTAATACTTACCCCATTATCACAAACACTGCACTTGGCTTAACAATGACCAGGAAACAAGAAGGGACATCCACTGGCAACCCCTAACTTCTCTGACCAATGAAAGAGGAATCAATAGGATCATACATCTTATTGAGAATGCAATATATTTTCTTTAAACTGTGACTGTTTCACACCACCCATAGTAATGTTTAATTAGTGCTGCCTATTGCCAGACGTAGCACTAAGTGTTTAGGATATCCTATCTCAACAACACAAACATTGTTTCTCTCTTCATGGACCTTATTTGCCTATTCTTGAATCTTCCTAGAGACTAAATGTTCACCCATAAAAATACATTCCAAACCCTGGTGTATTCCAGTTAAAAGGGAGGTCCTATTTTTTTAAAGCCAATAAATATTTTCAAGCCTAAATCAGATGACTAAAATCCTAGTTGGTCAAGGTCAGGTGAATCCAAGTTAGGAACTCCAGAAAATCAAGTCAGATGACCAGGAATCCTGTGTGAAGTACCATGCCCCACAGAAGTGGTATCAAGAATTTTTTGACACTCATAGTCATGTCACACAACTGAGACTCTTAAATCCAAAACAAAGGATAAAGGTTTTCATAGAAGATGTCTCTGAAAGGCCAGAAACTAACTTAGCAAGAGGTACGAGACAGACAAAGGACCAGTGCCCATCCTATAACCTAGCATACAGGACCGAGGACACCCAGAGAACGTACTGAGAGCTTCATTCAAACATCTTCTAACCTATTCAGAAATATGTTCTAAAATCCTCCACAGAGGTAGAACCAAGAGACCATGACAACTGTTTGAGAACCCAAAGGAACTCTGGATACTTGAGTGTTCTTTAAAGAGCCATATCACTTAGGAAGAAAATATGTCCAATTTGAGGAACAGCAAGACAAAGCTACCAGCAAATGTTTGGGAGTAGAAAATAATGACAGTATTAAAGAAACACAATTACTGAGCAAAAGCATGAGTTACTAAGACCTCTAGGGAGGGGACAGGGGACACTGGGGTAAGAAGAACAATATTAGGACCAAACACCTAGTGACTGTCCTAGAAGTGTATATAATCTAATTTTCATTAGAAATAAATGAACAGATCTTGAGAAAGTGGCATGGTCCTCAAGTTCATCTAAATGTGAACCAGCCACTATGCAAACTTGTCACAAGGTGAACCTAAATCCACAGAGCCCGCCTGCCCATGGAAGTCTGGAGGGCATCTTCAGGGCCCTCTGACTGTGCTGGACCAGAAATGAATGAGACATTTTGTAACATTTCAGGAAAGGAAGTGGTGGGGGGAGGGAGAGAGCAGAGGGAGAGGAGAATTTCACCAGAAGATTGAATTATGAAGATTTTTTGTAAGTGTTCTAGCCTGATTTTCACCTTATTTAATCCCAGATAAATGCTTTCTCTCCAAATTTTTTAATTAAAAAATAAAACAGGCAATACAAAGTTCTCTGAAAATTTTTTCCCCTTCAGAAAATAGACTAACAACGAAAAGTAACCCTATCGTTATAGTTACATAATGAGCAACTTCCTAAAAAGAAGAAAAAGACAGAGATTGAAAGAAAGAGAGAGCCCAAGGCAATTAAGTTTCATGTTCTTGGTTGACAGAAATTACTTTAGTGACAGCCGTACATGTACATAAATGCACTGGGGTTTTGTTTTTTTTCCAAAGTATTTTTTTGCCTTTATTTTCCTCCAGAAGATGGTATACAGGTAGTACTCAATTATTATTGTCTTTTCACTGACTGTCTGACAGTCCATCTGGGTAGGTGGTAACCAGGGTGTGGGCTGCAGCTAAAGCCCTCTTTGTTTTTTTTTTGTTTGTTTATATCTTTATTGGAGTGTAATCGCTTTACAATGTTGTGTTCGTTTCTGCTGTATAACAAAGTGAATCAGCTACACATATACATATATCCCATATCTCCTCCCTCTTGCATCTCGCTCCCACCCTCCTTATCCCACCCCTCTAGGCGGTCACAAAGCACGGAGCTGATCTCCCTGTGCTATGCGGCTGCTTCCCAGTAGCTATCTATTTTACATTTGGTAGTGTGTATATGTCACTGCTACTCTCTCCCTTTGTCCCAGCTTCCCAGTCCACCCCCTGTGTCCTCAAGTCCGTTCTCCACGTCTGTGTCTTTATTCCTGCCCTGCCACTAAGTTCATCCGTACCGTCTTTTTAGATCCCATATGTGTGCATTAGCATATGGTATTTGTTTTTCTCTTTCTGACTTACTTCACTCTGTATGACAGACTCTAGGTCCATCCACCTCATTACAAATAACTCAATTTCATTCTTTTTTATGGCTGAGTAACATTCCATTGTATATATGTGCCTCATCTTTATCCATTCATCTGTCACGGGACATTTAGGTTGCTTCCATGTCCTGGCTATTGTAAATAGCGCTGCAATGAACATCGGGGTGCATGTGTCTTTTTGAATTATGGTTTTCTCTGGGTATATGCCCAGGAGTGGGATTGCTGGGTCATATGGTAGTTCTATTTTTGGTTTTTTAAGGAACCTCCATGCTGTTCTCCACAGTGGCTGTATCAATTCACATTCCCACCAACAGAAATGCACTGCTTTTAACAGCAAAAACAACGTATAATAAAACCTAAATGGGCTCATTTCTCAATGGTACTAACTGCCTACACGACCCACATATACTTGGGCCATCCAAGCTTAAATTACTGTCTCCCGCCACAAAAATGTCGGAATCGCCATCCCCAACACACCTCACACATTTTGCCTTTTTCAAATTGCAAGATGGGTCAACAGAGATGTCCTCCTTTTTTGGCCCCTGTGCAAATTTATCTCCCTCACCCGCTTCCTGAGGGAGCAGCGATCAAAATGTTGGAGGGCCTGAAACCATAGCCTCTGCAAGGAGTCAGCCAAATAGCCTCTTCCCCAGGGAGGGGACAGCTGGGGGAACTCCTAGAGCCACGTTAGCCCTGAGCACGCCCTGCTAGCTGTGCTGAGTGATGGTGCTGAGCCCGCATGTGCCCTCCGTTCACTAAGGAATGACACGGATTCTCTAACAGAATCTTAATGGCTATGGTATTTTTTAAGACAATTCCTCATTGATGTGACTTTACTGGTAAGGCATTTTCTGCCCACCCTCCCTGTCACCAGAGGCTCATGGCACCCTGCACTACTTGACCACTTCTAGTTCCCCAGAGGTGACATTCTGGGCTGCACCCCCATGCCTTTGCCCTGCAGTTGTGTCTTAAGGAGGCTTTATCCTCTTGTCCACTTGATAAACTCTATTCTAAAAGATCTAACCCAAGCCTCTCCATCTATGAAGGCTCACCAGCCTCTCAGGCAAAGCTGATCATTCACTTGCTTGCATCTTGTCTATTTTTCTGTGGTAGAACTCAGGGGGTATTTGTATTTGACTTTATTTCCCCACCAGACTGAAAACTACATCTTACACATCTCTGCATTTCCAGCTCTTAAGACAGTACCTGGCTAAGAATAGGCTCTCATAGCTGTTTTTGAAGTGGATTTATAGAAATTGGCAAAACAGAAAAAGTTTAATCTTTCTGTTAGAAAAGCCCCAAAAGTGTTTTTGTTAAGACATCCTCTAAGGACTTCCCTGGTGGCGCAGTGGTTAAAAATCTGCCTACCAATGCAGGGACACGGGTTCGAGCCCTGGTCCAGGAAGATTCCACATGCCGCAGAGCAACTAAGCCCGTGCGCCACAACTACTGAGCCTGCGCTCTAGAGCCTGCGAGCCACAACTACTGAGCCCATGAGCCACAACTACTGAGCCCACACAGTGCAACTACTGAAGCCCGTGTGCCTAGAGCCTGTGCTCCTCAGCAAGAGAAGCCACTGCAATGAGAAGCCCATGCACCACAATGAAGAGAAGCCCACACGCGGCAATGAAGACCCAATGCAGCCAAATATTAATTAATTTAAAAGAAAAGAAAAAAAGAGAGATCTTCTTTAAGCCAGGAACTGCACTGTGCACTTCTACAGACACAATCTCATTTGATCCTCACGCCGACATAAAGAGTAAGCGTTACCACTGTCAGCGTACAGATGAGTAATCCAAGGCTCAGAAAGGATGAAGGGACCATCAGCCAAAAACACGTAACTAGGAAGTGAAGGGCCAGGGTCAAAATCCACATCTTCCGATTAAAATGGGAGGTCTCTTTTCACATCAGAGGTGTCTACACTGCACTCTACCACCCGTAGAAAGGTTCATATATAGTAAGAATAACACCGTGTAAACCATGGCTTATATTTCATCTTTAACATCTTTTCACATGATTATAACTTAATAGCACCAACTCACATTAGTCACTTAAAGTTTCTGTCCTAGTGGGCAGCAGACAGGGTGGAGAGGAGGCTGGAAAGCCTGGTGTCAATATCCCCCCACCTTCATGGGCAGCTGACACCTTACAATCGTTACTGGGTCTCCATGTGACTATGGTCAAAAGAAGAAGTGTTACTGGAGTTAACTGTGAGGTAGCAGCTGAATGAAATAAGGACTGGAGAGTGACTCTAGCAAAACCAAGCGAAGGGTTTTAATGATGGACACATTTTTCAATGAGATGAGCTTTTCCCAGGCCCTACTGGGTGTTTCTTTGAGCTATCATGGTGAGTCATGGGTTTGACAAAGCCTTCCCTCACAACTTTGAGGCATTAGGAGGTTGTAAGAAAACTCACACTTGTGGTGGAGATCTGTTTTTGAAGTTGTACAGAATTACCAATTAATGAGTTCTTGCATTATTGTTTTATAGCTGGGGGCATCTGGATGAGAACCACAAAAGGACCGGGGTTTGTACATCATGAATTCTAACATCCCGAGGTGTTTCTCGTCTCACTGTCACCCACTCTGTTTGCCTTTGTTTCTGGAGACCTGACAACTCCAACTAATAGGCTGATTAGCAAAATCTTTAATTCTTCTCAGGTAACTTTTTAAAATTATTATTACTGCAGATGCATCAAATCCTCTAAGCAAGGCTACAGAGGATTTGGGCTGTCTGTCTGTAATAAGCTCCTCTGGGCAAATACCCATGTGCCAAGCTGTGGGCAGACATGGAATTATAGAACAGATCACAAGTTCTGAGAACTATTTTATTGGTTGTAACACACTCTCAGAAAGGAAAGGCAATTGGTCAAGATATAAAACTCAAAGAGTCTGCTTGGCACCTGGCAGGTAATAATGCTCTAAAAATATTTCCCAAGTAAAAAACGCTGTTAATAAACCCTCTACCATGACATCAGTTGCAATGTTATTCTATCAAGTTCCTATATGATATAGAGAATAGATTTACCTTTTTATTCAGAATAATTTTTAAATTTGCCTAAAAATATGGAGTACAACAAATATCCATATTCTCACCACTCAAAATTAATCAATGTTAATAGTTTGTCACACTTAACATTTTTTGATAAAAGAAATCATAACTAACATTTATTGAGGGTTAACCATGTATAGTTAGTATTCCAGGTTCTTTACATACATTAATTTGATTAAATCTTACAAAAACCCTATGAGATAGGGTTGTTATTATCTCAGTTTTACAGAGAAGAAACTGAGGTATAGAATTTTAAGACCACGCCAAGCCACAGAGATTTAAGAGGCTGTATTAGTTCACTAGAGCTGCCGGAACATCGTACCAAAGATTAGGTGGCTTAAACCACAGAAATTTATTAGCTTATAATTCTGGAGGCTAGAAATCTGAAAGCAAAGTGTCTACCAAATTGGTTTCTCCTGAAGCCTCTATCCTTGGCTTGTAGACAGCTGTTTGCTCCCTGTGTCCTCACATGGTCTTCCCTCTGTGTGTGCCTGTATCCTAATTTCCTCTTCTTATAAGGACACCAGCATACTGGATTATGACAGACTCTAATGACCTCATTTTAGATTTAATTACCATTTTTTTAAAGGTCTTGTCTCCACATACAGACACATTCTGAGGTACGGGGAGTTAGGACTTCAACATATGAATTTCGGGGGACACGAGCCAGCACATAACAGAGGCAGAGCTGGCATTCATTCCCAAGAAGCTGTGACCTTGCTGTCCACAACACAGCTGCCTCTGATAACAGTGAAATCCCATCACGCACTTTCTGACACCCTGTCTCCCCTTCCCAGCCCCTCTCCACACAGGCAACACCATCACAAAATCCATGTTTCTTTTAGAAGTTACCCTATATAACATGCATCCTTAATTTTACGTTTTTTTAACAAGTTAACATATCTCCACCCTCTCCCAAACAAGGTAAGAATCTTAAAATGTCTTAACTTCTCTCCAAATAGCATCCCATGTTCACACCTTTCATGTAATTGATGTCTAGTATCTTAACCGTCATTTTAACCATTTTCCTCCCCAAATCAGTTAATAGTGCCACTGTTTATTAGCCATTATGTATTTGGGCTGACTTGGCAACATGTTTGGTTGATTTCTTTGGTCATGACTTCTTGCATTTGAGCTCATTTTCCTCATCGCTGAAGTGTCTGCATGAGTATTTCTTTCAATGAGGGTCTGAAAACAGGAATGTGCTTCATCTGTGTATATCTGGAAGTGTCTTCATCACTCAGTACACTTTTAGGTTCAAGTTATTTTCCCTCAGTGCTTAGGTACAGGATTCCAGTATTTTCTAGCATCTGTTGTTCCTGGTAATTAACTCCTATAATTTTAATTGCCATTTGTTTCTAAGTTTGAGAGTAACCTGTCTTTTCTCCCCGGTGTCTTTAAATAAATGTTTTCCCTCTTTTTACTTTTTTTTTTTTTTTTTTTTTTGAGATACGCGGGCCTCTCACTGTTGTGACCTCTCCCATTGCGGAGCACAGACTCCGGACGCACAGGTTCAGTGGCCATGGCTCAAGGGCCCAGCCGCTCCGCAGCATGTGGGATCCTCCCGGACCGGGGCACGAACCCACGTCCCCTGCATCGGCAGGCGGACTCTCAACCACTGCGCCACCAGGGAAGCCCTTCCCTCTTTTTTCTTAAAGTTCTGCAGTTTAACTATTATGTGTCTAGAGATAGATTTGTTTCTATTTACCTTGCTTGGGACACATGTATTTTTCCCATTCTAGAAAACTCTCCATCATTACCTCTTCAGTACTCTCTTTTCTATTCTTTTTATTTTATTGTTCTGTATCTCTAATAGAAAAAGTTGTCATTTCTCATTGTATCTTCTTATCTTCCATGTCTCTTAACTTATCTTCATTTTCTCCAACTTCTTATGTCTCAGTAGTGATTTCCAGGTCATTTCCTGCAACACTACTACCTGCTTTACTTCACGAGTCCTGTCCTCCTGTTTATCTAGACTATTGTTTAACCTACAGGGCAAACATTTCCTTCCAAGGCATAAGTTCTTTCAAAAATTCTCACTTCCCAGCATCCTGTGATAAGCTAACGTTCATTTCAAACAGCTTTGTTCATAAAGCTCATGACGCTATAGTAAAATGTTTTCCCCAGATGCAACAACAACAGTAAAAAAAAAAAAAAAAAAAAGAAGTCCAAAACCTTACTGCAGTAGTCATTTTTAAAGCAGTTCATAGATTATCTATTACATGCATTGCGTTCACCGAGAATCTGCACTGAGAACGGCAGTACGGTAAAGCAATGCGTTTCCTAGAAATGGTAATGAAGTGCAGCCAAAATAGAGATAATTATTTTAATTAATGGTAATGATTTTAACGGTTGAACATTTTAACTAATTAATTATGATTGAGTGCTTGTTACTAATCAAGGACTATGATTCAAAGTTGTAATTGAAAAATCAGGAGCAATGGGTTCTGCAGAGAGCATGTCACAACCCTACTGGCATCAGGAGCGTAACTTTTGCCTTGAAAACTGCTTTCAGGGGCATTCCAGTCCTTCTCCTTTCATTTATTCCTTAAGGTAAACTGCTAGGGTGTTGATTTTAGTTCCATGTTTAGGATCCTTTATCAGTAATGGGAAACAAAATGTGAAAAGTGAATACATTTGAAGAAATGCATATAGTATTTTTACAGTTACAGATTTTAATACCATATTATTTGTCTAAATTTTATTCTCGTTAGGCTTCAAGTCTAAGCATTTTTTCTTCAGATGAAGACTCTAGGTACAAGAAGCTACCCAACTGAACTGTTCAGACCGTATGGATTTTTTTAATAGCACACATACTGCCTGAGGATTAGTTTACCAGTGGTTTTATGCTTAGTGCTTAGACATTGGCTTGTTAAACTTTTAAAATCTGACAGACTAAAGATATCACAGAGAGAACTCCTGAGAGCAGAGAATTAAACTTCTCCTCACTCTTTATTCTTCTAATGATTCTATCGAATTGAGGCAAATCAATATCTCAGCATAACCTGGGATTTATCTTGTGATTTACTAGTAATTCATTCTGCATTAGTAAGGGGTACCTTACTATAGTAAGGTGGCTACTTTCATCCTAAATAATCCTTTTACCATGAGGAAAAAGCCATGCTGTCTCCCTTTTACTTGGTAGATAAGGAGAGCTGGAGGAAGGGACAGAAGGAATCGTAGAGTGAGAATCGGGCGTGGCCAGTTTGGAAAAGGGCAGAAGGTCAGTGTAGCCGTGGTGCACAGTATAAGGACAGCAGAGTGGCAAGAAATGAGGCTGGACGGGTAAGTGAAAGCCAAATTGTAAAGTCTTGTTTGTCATACTAATTAAAGAGTCCTGTGGACAAGGAGGAAATACTGGAGCTCACTGGGAGGTGGCGGGGAGATGACATAATCAAATGTATTTTAAGGAAGGCCATACTAGTGCACCTGCTGGAACATTGCTGGGGATGAGGAAAAAGTCAGGAAGGATGCTGTCCCCAGAGTCCAGATGACAAACAATGAGAATTTAGACTAAAGCAATGACAGGGGGCATCTCTGGAATAAGAGTGCCTGGATTTGGTTAGCAATTTACTGTATGTGTGTATGTATGTGTGTATGTATGTATGTAATTAACAATTAAATGCATGGTGACTATGGAGGAGGTTCAAGCTTGAGCGAAAGGATTGAGCTCAGTTTGGAACATGTTAAAATCGAGGTGCTGAGGACACCCGTTACTTCATGTTGTATCCACTTCTTTCTGACTATCCCACCCAAAAACTGCACCTCAGCAACCTGTTGTCCGCAGCCATGGTCTCCAGATCACACGTCTACCTTTCAGACTAGACTTCATCCAAAGACATAGGAGGTTCTACCACCAGGGGAAGCAAGTCTGGGAGCAGAGCCTGTGCCTTTGACTGGCATGGGAGCAAACACACAAACGTTGCCAACATCACACTATTTTTTCGACATCTCATGGTCTAATCACTGATTTTTCAACCACTCGATTCATACTGCCTCCTCTGACATTATTTTAATCATAGTCTTTAAAAGCATTGGCTGTGAGTCACTTTTGAAAAATGGGTTCAGAAAGAGTGGCTGGTCTCCCTTCTTTTCTTTTAGTAAATTTCAGTGCCTAATTACCTACAATTGAATTTGTCTCCCATTGCTCAGCCCATACTCATAAGGATCTAGTTCCAGATTACCAGACTCCTCCCCTTTTTTTCCTCCCTGCCGTGGCCCTGTTTTGATAAACGCACTGAGGCCCAAGAGACTAGACTGTAAGTCCCTGTAATTCTTTCTGTCCATAGTCAGGATTAGACCCAGGGCCTCTGAGACCATGCAGACTGCCGTCAGGGGTCAAGTGACTTAGATGTGAAGAGATAAGAGCTATAGAATGTGGAAATCAGGCCATTCCCTGACAGGCTGGGATGCTAGCAGCATTTGCAAACATTTCTCCTTTTCATAATCTTGTGCTAAAGCTCTGGAGGCATAGGAAATATCTTTATTCCTCTCTGATATCACCAAGGTTAAAGTGCACTGTTTGTATCTCAGCCAAGAAATTTGTTTCAAAATCAAGGGAGAAGTGGACACAGAGTTGAAGGTCTAATGATATTCAGATCATCAGCTCTTTTTTATTGTCTTGGCTGCAGACTGTCCACTCAGTAATTTACCCTTGGACATTTTTAGTCTCAGGTCAGACTTCCTTCTGCCATTTGGCATTCTCCCAGCCCCCATCCTTTTCCATCAGTCAGTGTAAACATTAGCCAAGCATAATTAGGAAGGTAAATCTGCTGGAGAAATGATCGTGATTTCATTCGGAGTTAGCCAATGTTAAACAATGGATAGTCAGTTAATTTTCTTTTGCTGGAAATTTAAAAACAAATAACAGACTAATCATCTAGATACATCTAAACTGCATCTCAGTCAACCACTACAGCTTGTTTTTCTGATAATAATACTTTCAGCTATGTTCTCATTTCAGTATGAAGAAATGAGTCTTTGGGTAGGAAGAAAGAAGGGGCACAAAGACTGAAGGGAAAAGTAGAAAAGGACAGGAATAGAAACCACTGCATACCATACATAAGACTATCAGTTTAATTTAGGTGTTTCCGCTGCAAACAAGATTTACTACTTATATTGATTTGCAGAACTGACAGTCTGTTTTGCCAGAATGATCAACACTAGCAAGGAGCTTCCTACTGTTCAGCTGTGGATTTAGTCTGGAGTCATAGAAGAGGATAATATGCTTACGAGTAGCACCTCTCAGAGTGTGAAGTGCACCTCCTGGGCTGGCAATCTAACCCTGGTTCTGGCAGGGCCCCAAGCAAGGTGAAGGAAAGGGAGGGAGAGATGAATGAATAATATTTCCTCTTTTCCTTAGGGTTTGCCAAAACTAGAACCTGGCATTGAATACTCAGAAATACTCCACAGATAGTTGCTTTCACATGCTGGATTGAAATTGATATGGCTTAGTAAGTAGAAAAATGAGCACTGGGTGCTCTACCCATATGGCAAACGTAAGAGCCTGACAACACCTCCTTTTCTGCCCCATCACCAGCGTTTGTATGTTCCTAATGTTCTGCCTTCAGAAGAGATCTGGATCTGGGATTCCAATCATTGAGTTTTTACAAGTTCTTACAGTGATGTCTTCAAGATCACGATGGAGGCAGAAGGTTCCCAGATGAAGCAAACAGCAGTATTCTCTTCTGTACCTATGTAGCTAGCCATATCCACGCACCACAATGAGTTAAGCATCTCACAGTAAATAACCTTGCTGAAATAAAAGCCTTAATTGTCTCAGCCTCAAATGAATTATAAAGATAATCCATTCACCAGTTACATATATGCACAGTGGATGTTATTCTGGTGCAGCAAATGTATATCTTATGTCCAAAGATGATGTTATTGTTATATCCCGTGACAGAGTTTTCTCTTTGGATCATCTCTCCAGCAGTGGTAATGAGGTCACACATGGCTGCTGAAATGCTTTCATTTCTTATTGCTGGTGACAAATATCGCCATTTGTTACACAGTTAGCCAGAACTGGGGCCATTAGAGCAAAATAGGTTAAAGTTTGTGGATTATTATTACTATCAAGGTTAATTTTTTTTACTACTAACAAAATCTGCATAGACTACAGACTGAGGTTTTTAAAAATGCTGTATGCTACACTATAAAGCAAGGAAGCACATTATGTACATTATATCCTGTATGTAAATTAAATTGGTTAAGGTAAAATGTTATTTTCAGTAAATTAGTATTAAAATAAGAATGATTGTAAAGAAGAATTCCTTATAGGTGGATGATAATTAAATAGAATTATAAAGAGAACCAATGAACTCTTCTCTGAGAAGTTTATAAGTTCTAATTTTGTTGCTTTAGACCAAAAACTAGTACAGAACTAGGAAACAAATATAGGTACAAACTTATATAGTTAAGTTATAAAAACTAAATAAAATTAAATAAAGTTAGAATGAACTACTCGGCATTCATTTTGAAAAACAACTACACAGCTATGTCACCTCTCTTTTGAACTCTAGGTTTCAAATAACTTTAGTTTTAGTTTTCTTAAGAACTCAGTACAAACAGTATCTCCAGATATTAAATATTGTTTCACTGTCAGTAACTGACCACTTCTAATATTAATCAAGAGTAAATACTAATTAAAATCTGCTTAGTAACTTACCCCATGGTTTTAGATAAACAGACAAGTGAAAGATGACACAGGATTTCCCCTATCTTGCAAGCTCTAGATACAGGGTCCGTAGCTAAGGAGATAATATTTGACTAAGACAATATAATATTATGAAGACACAGATTAGGTAATCTCCTGAGGAGGTTTCTTCCAGCTCTATGACTATATATTTTGGTAATAATCATTAGAAGAAAATGCACTATCCTTTTAATTTGACATTATTATTCCCTTCTTTCCCCATCCTCAGGATATGTGCTTCGAAGCATCCTGATGTGAAAGATGAAAGCAATAAATTTTTGTCAAAGAATATAGGGCCTTTGCTCTACCAGTTTCGAAATCAGCTTCTTTATAATTATAATGGAACTAAAAACAATACTTTTCCCTACATTCCTTACACGGTGAATTTCAAATGGCAAGGAATATGAGGGTAGTTTGTAAAATGTAAAGTCCTATATAAAGGTTAATGTTGCACATTACTTACCTGTTTTTTCTAATTTTCATAATGGTAAACACTAAATCAGACCTTATTGAGCTTGATGAAATGCATTTTCTCAATAGATGGCCATAATTTAGGAATGCAATCTGACATTGAACGAGTTTGCAATTATGTAAAACTAAGGGACAAAAAAAATACAGCATCTATAATCAAAACCTCACTGGGTGAGCTTATCATCAAACTGGACACATCAGAAGACAGGATTAATATGCTTAAAGACATAATAATAGAAAATATTCCAACTGAAGCACAGGTTAAAAAAAGATTAAGGGAGAAAACATAATAAATATGTGAGAAACATGCTGAAAAGTTCTAACATGCGCAATTGGAGTCTCAAAACAAGAGAAGAGAAAGAAAGAAGCAGAAGCAATATTTGAAGAAATAATTGCTGAGAACATTCCAAGGACCTCAAGAAGCCCAAAGAACCTCAAGCAGGATAAATATAAATTAAACCACACAAGGTCACATCTTAGTCAAATGCTGAAAATCAAAGAGAAAAACCGTAAAAGCAGTCAGAGGGCTTCCCTGGTGGCGCAGTGGTTGAGAGTCCGCCTGCCGATGCAGGGGACACGGGTTCGTGCCCCAGTCCGGGAAGATCCCACATGCCGCAGAGCGGCTGGGCCCGTGAGCCATGGCCACTGAGCCTGCACGTCCGGAGCCTGTGCTCCGCAACAGGAGAGGCCACAGCAGTGAGAGGCCCGCGTACCGCAAAAAAAAAAAAAAAAAAAGCAGTCAGAGAAAATTCTCCAAATGAGCCTGCAAAAGGAGCAACATTGACTGAATGCTGACTAACTTTTATGTCAGAAACTATGAAATCCAAAGTAAAATGAAAAATCTTCAAAATACAGAAAGAAAAATCCATCAGGCTAGAACTTTACACCAAGCCAAAAATATCTTTTAAAAATTAAAATAAAATAAATATTTTTCATAAAAAATGATAATATGCTATTAATCACAAGCAGATATGTCTTAC
Organism: Delphinapterus leucas; assembly: GCF_059928025.1. Taxonomy (NCBI): domain Eukaryota; kingdom Metazoa; phylum Chordata; class Mammalia; order Artiodactyla; family Monodontidae; genus Delphinapterus; species Delphinapterus leucas. The sequence goes on along the minus strand of NC_143145.1, from coordinate 75,157,072 downwards.
AATAATAAACTAAGAAGAGTTATTTAAGGTAATAGAAGATAATTCCTGATAGAAATACAGAATGACACGTAGAAATGGAGAACACCAGGAAGGGTTTTGTTGCATGAATGTAAGATATTTGGAACTTCTTCAGCCATCTGGTAACTGTGAAAGATATATTCTTAATAAATGGATGATCAACTCAAAAGATAGAAAAGGTCCTTAAGGTACCAGTGAGCTACAAAACCAACTCTGGAACTGCCTACTATAGACTTCTTAAGTTAGGTAATAAATGTTCTAATTGTTTAAGAAAATACATATTTTTGTATAACTGATTCACTTTGTTACAAAGCAGAAACTAACACACCATTGTAAAGCAATTATACCCCAATAAAGATGTTTAAAAAAAAAAAAAGAAAATACATATTTTTTAAAAGCTAGAAATTTTTGTTTCTAGCATTATGGCATGTTAGATGCTCTGAGGATACTCCTACAGCAGAATGAATACATTCTAGAGAGGACACAGTCTTTGCTGCATTGCTTTTCTTGAAGGAAGTATGTGAAGCCTCCAAGGACCACCCTCTTTCCTCCCAAAATAATCAACGGTCAGCTAGTAGGTTAGGGTTGCCCTGTGAGTGCATATTAACATCACCATTGAAGCCTAGTGTTCTGTATATGTCTATTAGGTCCACTGATCTAAAGTATAGTTCATGTCCAGTGTTCCCTTACTGATTTTCTGTGGATGATCCACTGTTGAAAGTGGGGTATTGAAATCCCCTGCTATTATTGTATTATTGTCTATTACTCCCTTCAGACCTGTTAGCATTTGTTTAATACATTTAGGTGTTCTGATATTGGTATGTATATATTTAAAATTGTTATATCCTCTTGTTGAATGGACACCTTTGTCATTATATAATGACCCTCTTTGTCTCTTGCTACCTTTTTTTAACTTAAAGTCTATTTTGTCTGATATAGGTATAGCTATGCATGCTCTCTTTTGGCTTCCATTTGCACAGAATCTTTTTTTCCATCCCTTTACTTGGAGCCTATGTATGTCCTTAAAGCTGAAGTGAATCTCTTACAGGCAACACATAATTGGGTCCTTTTTTTTCACCCATTCAGCTATTCTATGCCTTTTGATTAGAGAATTAAATCCATTTACATTTACAGTAACTATTGATGGGTAAGGATTTATTATTGTTATCTTGTTAATTGTTTTCTGGCTGTTTTATAGTTCCTTTGCTCCTCTCTTGTTGCCTTCTTTTGTGAATGATGCCTTTCCATAGTAGTATACTTGATTCCCTTCTCTTTGTTTTGTGTGTATCTACTATAAATTTTTGCTTTGTGGTTACCTTGAGGCTTCCTTGAAACATCTTATTGATATAACAGCCTATTTTAAGCTGACAACAACTTCAATTGCATACAAAAATCTAACCTTTTACTCCCCTGTATTTTATGTTTTTGATGTCACAATTTACATCTTTTTCTATTGTGTATTGTTAATATAATAATTAACAAATTATTATATTTAGCTATAGCTATTCTTAATACTTTAGTTCTTTAACCTTCATAGTAAAGTAGTTAACGCTCCACCATATTATAGTAGTAGAGTATTCTGAATCTGACTATATACTTACCTTTACCAGTGTGTTGTATATTTTCATGTTACTAATTAGTGTCCTTTCATTTCAGCTTGAAGAATTCCTTTCAGCATTTCTTTTACAGTAGGTCTAGTGGTGATGAATACCCTCAGCTTTTGTTTTGGGGAAAGTGTTTATCTTGCCTTCATTTCTGAAAGGCAATTTTGCTGGGTACAGTATTCTGGATGGCAGTTTTTTCTTTCAGCACTTGAATATATCATCTCACTGTCTCCTAGATACAAGATTTCTGACAAGAAATCCACTGAAAGACTTATGGTGGTTCCCTTGTGTGACAGAAATTTTTTCTCTTTGTGCTTTTAAAATTCACTCTTTGATTTTAGACAATTTTATTGTTATGTGCCTCAGGGAAGTTTGTTTTGAATTGAAATTATGGAGTGACATATTAGCTCCATGAACTTGGATGTCCTAATCTTTCCCCAGGTTTAGGAAGTTCTCAGACATTATTTCTTTAAATAAGCTTTCTGCACCTTCTCCCTCTCTTCTTTTTCTAAAACTCCAATAATACATAGATTGTTTTTCTTAACGGTGTCTCATAAATCCAATAGGCTTCCTTCATTCCTTTTCCTTCTTTTTCTTTTTGCTCCTCTGACCGGATAATTTCAAATGTCTGTCTTCAAGCTCCCCTACTTCTTTCTTCTGCTTGGTCTAGTCTGCTGTTGAAGCTCTCTACTGAAATCTTCAGTTCAGTCGTTATATTCTTCAGCTCCAAAATTTGTTTGGTCCTTTTTCTAATGTTTTCTATCTCTTTATTAAACTTTTCATTTTGTTCTTGTATTGTTTTCCTGGTTTTGTTAAATTGTTTATCTGTGTTCTCTTGTAACTCTCTGGGCATCTTTACAACGATTATTTTTAATTCTTTGCTAGGCAATTCATGTTTCTCCATTTCTTTGAAGTCAGTTATTGGAACTTTACTGTGTTTCTTTGGAGGTATCATGTTTTCCTGATTCTTCATGATTCCTGTAGCCTTGCATAGGTGTCTGCATATTTGAAGAAGAGTCACCTCTTCTAGACTTTATGGACAGACTTTGGTAAGGAAAGATGTTCAACTGTGGATGGAGGCATGCTGGAGCATGCTGTTACCCTAAGTCTAGTGATAGGGCCATGTGGCATCTCTGGGTCCAGGGGTGTGGGATGTTTCATCAGCTCAAGACACTGAAGCCCACAACGTCAACAACTGCATGGTCTTTAGCAAGTACTGTGGGGAGTTTCAATAGCTACAAGAGCTGTTAAGGTTTTTGGTGGTGCTTCCAGGTCCAGTGGATAGGGACCAGGGAAGGTAGTAGCAGTGGCCAGAGTTATGATGTGCACACAGCTGCGGGAACCAGCAGCAGGTGCCTGTATAGTGGCAGGGGTGGTTGCAGACACACATGTAGTGGTGGGGGCCAGGGTGAGCAGCAAGGGCCAGAGCCAGCTGCAGGGGCCTTGGATGCCAGTGTGCACTCCTATGGTGCAAGGTCTCACTTTGGGCATGCACCCAGCACTGGAGGCCAGTGACACGAGCTGGGCCAGTGGGATGCTGATGCATACCTGGAGGGGCTAGCTCAGTGGTGCAGGCCAGTGGTAGGAGCTAGGGTTGGAGCTGGGCTCGCCAGCTACAGGGCCCCTGGATGTTGGCATTCCTGTTCCTGAAGTTTCTCCCCTTGAGCATACGTGCAGCATTCGGGGTCACTGATGGGGGTCAGTTCAGGGGCATGTAGGTGCACAGCTAGCTGCAAGTGAGCCCAGTGGTATAAGCCAGTGACTAAAGATGGGGCCAAAACTAGGCCAACTGTGGGGGCCTTGGTTGTTAGCATGTATTTCTGTGGCTGCAGGATCTCACCAAGGACACATACAGACAGCAGGCCATGGCAAGAGTCAGGCTGGCAGCATGCAGATGCACAGCTGGAGGGGCTTAACCTTAAGCATACACCCAGCAGGAGGGGTCAGCATCTAGGTTAGCATCTTGCACTCATGCAGCCACAGAGTCTTGGACTGTGAATCTCAGGCTCCAGTTGGGCCTGGAGGAGAAAAATGAGTGGTGAGGGAATCAGGCAGCTGGCACCGGTGAAGGTGAACACATGTAGGGCAAAAACCAGTGGAATCTGCAAGAGGTCCACTGCAGCTGTGCTGGCCATTGGGGTCCTCTGCAGAGCAGGTCACTGGAAACCACTTCCACTGTGTGTCTAATACTGGTAGCCCCTGCCCTTCCTCCTTGTTCCTAGCCACCTCTACACATCTCAGCTTTGCCAGTTTCTAGTTGAAACCAAAGCAGGTCCTTCATACAGTGTCCCAAAAGTTGCAGGAGTAGAGAAGCTGGTTGCTCACCCCACTCTCCCTTTCCTGGCAAGAGGAAGTCTTCCTAGCTGAGAAAGTCTCTCTTGGTGCTGCGCAGTGCTGGCCTGGTTGATGGGATGATGCAAGCAAAATGCATCTGTTCTTCTTTCGCTTTTTGTGTGGTTATTCTCAGGTGTTTTGTTCCATTGTGTTGCAGAAGTTTCATAAGTAGACACCTAAGCTCTCCCAGAGCTGTTTTTGTTTATGGATAGCTGTCTAACTGTTGATCTTGGTTGGGGGAGAGAGGCTGGAGTCTCCTATTCTGCCATCTTGGTAACATCACTCCAAATATTTCCTAATATAGTCACTGTTGATAAGGAGTTCTTTGGGAAAGCTTACATTACTAAATGGTTGTTCATAATATTCTCAAGAGCAACACTGTCCAATGGAATTTTGCACAAAGATGGAAGTTTTATTTACCTACACTGTCCAATATGACATCCATTAGCCATATATGTTTATTGAGCACTTGAACACTGGTTGGTGCAATTGAGACACTGACTTTCAAATTTTATTTACTTATTTTTTGGCCACACCACACGGCTTGCTGGATCTCAGTTCCCCGACCAGGGACTGAACCCAGGCCATGGCAGTGAAAGCCCGGAATCCTAACCACTAGGCCACCAGAAAACTCCCGAATTTTATTTAATTTTAATTCATTTAAACTTAAGTAGCCATGAGTGGCTAGTGGTTACCATATTGGTCAGTGAAGCTCTAGAGCTGTGCTACTCAAAGTGTGGTCTCAAATCCCAGAAGTACCAGCATCATCTGGGAGCCTCTTAGAAATGCATAATCTCGGACTTCACACCTACAGAATTCAAATCTACATTCTAATATGTTCCTATGGTAATTCATGCATACATTATAGTTGATAAGCCCTGTTTGGAAGAATTTGACCCTTAAATAAGGCTACATTAATTGGTTGGAGTTTTGTTTTGTTTTAGTGTTTTCTCATTCTGAAAGAATAAATCAAATGACTCTAAGTCTGAATCCAAAGAGTATGGGACCTTAAACATACAATGTCTTTGTGTCTTAGTTTCCATATATCTCATATACAAATCTCAGTTCCACAGCAACCTATGTCACAAGATTATGCATGGGAATTCTTTCAGTATCATGCAATTATAAAGTATAATTCACAATAGGAAATAATCATAATTTGATCTGTATAATGTTACCTCTAGAAGGACCCATGCAAATAACATTTCATAACTAAGAAAAGCCAGTCCTTCAAAAGTCATTTTCCCTGATTTCATCCTTCTGGGCATTTTTTTAGTCTCATGCCTCTGTTCCTTCAAATGTCTGTTTAGCATATACATCAACATATGGGCCATAGCATACAGACCAACAACTTGCTGTCTCCAGGTAATTGGCTATGCAGGGCCGTGGATTGGTGACATTGTGTGTGTGACTTCAACTCATCCTTCAACATGCTGCTCATCTTCCGACCCTGACCCTGAGCAAAGTAAAAGAATCACCACCTCCTCTGAAGCCCCATTGTAAACTGTGTCTGCTTCCATAATGGCATGTATCACACAGTGTTGTAAATGTTTCTTTACTTATCTCTCCCCATCACTAAACTATGAGCAACTTGAAGAAAGGGAAACTACATCTAATTTGTCTGTGTAACCTCCATGAACAGTACAGTATTGGTGTATAGTTGGAGTTCAGTAAATATACAATGAAATAAAATGAATGGATGTTTTTTTGAAGTCAGATGGCCTTGGTCAGAGCTGAAATTGATTGTCTGATCCCATCCAGGTCAACGCTCTTTCTTCTGTACCCTTGTAGCACGTTTTAGCACAGATAGCAATCTTGGAACATTTGGGGCAACAACCATGAGAAAGAGAATGCCATCTTCTAAAGTAACACAGATCATAAGAGAAGCAGAGTAGTAACACTTCAATTCATTCAGTTTATCAGAGGCTCCCTTAGAGATTGTGTATTACTTGTACACCTGGTGAAATCGAGCAATGAAAATCCAAAAATGTGATTAAGAAAAGAACAAAAGCAGGAAATTTGTATTTAGAAATACCAATTTATACCTATTAGGCTTTGTGAAAAAGGTAGTCACCGTCAAGAGGAAAGTATGAATTTCATCTGCTATTCAGAACTCTTAACATGCATTACATCGATTGCACTTCTTAAGGGTTATCTGGGTAAATGGCCCAGTTGTAGCTGAGAATGAGCATGAGAGTGACAGTGGGACAACAGAGAGAGAAAAACACATTAAGGTAGAGGGAATGTATGTAGGTGGTAGGAGAAGGTAGAGGGATAGAGGAAAGGAGTTTAGATGAATAGCCAAATTAAGCCTTTAAAATTATATTAATGGCAGAACTTAAGATATGCATATTAACAAAGGATACTTAATCCCCCCCTCCTTTTTTTTATCAACTGTGAAGGGTCCTCTATTCTTGTTGGTCTTTCTTTTTTAATATATTGAGAAAAAAATTTTTTTTGAATTTTTTATTTCATTTTTTTATACAGCAGGTTCTTATTAGTTATCTATTTTATACATATTAGTGTATACATGTCAATCCCAATCTCCCAGTTCATCCCACCACCACCACCCCACCACACCCCTGCTTTCCCCCCTTGGTGTCCATACACTTGTTCTCTCCATCTCTGTCTCTATTTCTGCCTTGCAGACTGGTTCATCTGTACCATTTTTCTAGATTCCACATATATGCGTTAATATATGATATTTATGTTTCTCTTTCTGACTTACTTCACTCTGTATGACAGTCTCTAGGTCCATCCACATCTCTACAAATGACCCAATTTCATTCCTTTTTATGGCTGAGTAATATTCCATTGTATATATGTACCACCTCTTCTTCATCCATTTGTCTGTCAACGGGCATTTAGGTTGCTTCCATGACCTGGCTATTGTAAATAGTGCTGCAGTGAACATTGGGGTGCATGACTCTTTTTGAATGATGGTTTTCTCAGGGTATATGCCCAGTAGTGGGATTGCTGGGTCATATGGTAATTCTATTTTTAGTTTTTTAAGGAACCTCCATACTGTTCTCCATAGTGGCTGTATCAATTTACTTTCCCACCAACAGTGCAAGAGGGTTCCCTTTTCTCCACACCCTCTCCAGCATTTATTGTTTGTAGGTTTTCTGATGATGGCCATTCTGACAGGTGTGAGGTGATACCTCATTGTAGTTTTGACTTGCATTTCTCTAATGATTAGTGATGGTCTATTCTTACTTCTTTTTGCTTGGGTTGCTCTGCTAAGAATAGGTGAAGCCAGTGGGCAGCCAAGGAGCAAGGTGATCACATATGCTCTAAAACAGCTCTAAACTCTGTATTTGTTTTCTATTGCTGTTGTAACAAATTACCACAAACTTAATTGCTTACAGCAATACATTTACCTTGCAGTTCTGTAGGTCGAAAGTCCAACATGGGTCTCCCTGGGCTAAAATCAAGGTGTCGAGCACTGTTGCCCCTTTCTGGAGGCTCCAGGGAGAATCCATGTTCTGTTTACTTAGGTTGTTGGAAGAATTCAGTTCCTTGAAGTTGTAGGACTGAGGTCCCTGTTTTCCTGACAGATATCAAGTGAAGTCTGCTCCCTGGTTCCAGAAGCTGCCTACACTCCTTGAATCATGGTCCCCTTCCCCCATTTTGACAGCCAGCAGTGGTGGGTCAAGCCCCTGTCACATTTCAGATCTCTCCTGCCTGTTCTTCCCATTGCATCTGTCTTCCTCTGCCTGCCACATCTGCTGTTAAGGACCCCAGATACACTGGGATAAGCTCCTTTTTTTAAGATCTATAAACTTAATTTCATCTCAAACTTCCTTTGACAAGTGCAACAACATATTCACAGAAGTTAGGGGATGAGATATTAGGGGATGTACATCTTTGGAGACCATTATTCTGCCAACCACACCTACCTTCACTAGACAGAGGCCACAGTGTACATCCAATAGGCCCCTCTTCTCTGCCTACTGGAAAGATATCAGCTAGGAAACAAAGCTTCAGACAAGACTAGGAGTGAATTTACTGGTATCTGTGTGCACATGCCATTAAAATGTCTCAGGCATTCACTCACACGGTCACTGAACAACGGTTTATTGAAAAACCACTGTGGACCGAAGGTCTCATGGTAAGTACTAAAATAAAAGATGGCCAAGTGTTGGTCCCTGAACTGCAGAAGCTGGCAGTAAGGTGACAGACAAGAAAGTCAACCAACCACAATGCCATGTGGTGAGTGTGTGGTGAAGGTAGGTATGAGGGCAGGGAGGAAGAAGCCACATGGAGAAGGGGGTTCTAAGGACACTTCTAGAAGGAAGTGCAGCCTGAATAATGGGGATGATACACACAAAGGCTGTGAGATGTCAGGTGTGATGAAGTCTAGGACAAATCTGAGGAAGTGATGCGAGATGAGCAGAAGAGGAAGGCAGGAGATGGTCCACCAATGTCACGTGTGTGCATCGTAATAAAGAGTCTGGATGGGACCTCAAAGGCAAACAGAATCCGTTAAAGGATTTTGAGCAGAGCTGGCATCAGATTTTCTTTCTTAAAAGATCACTCATGAAACAGATAGGGAAGAACTAAAACAGTAAACTTGAAAATAATTTCCAAGCCATTCACTCAGGGGTGAAAGAAAGCTCTATGTATAAAATTAAGCCGTAGACGCTGGTATGAAGAACTGTTAAATGCTACTTCCTCTTTCAGTCTCAATTTGTGAATTCTTTGTGGTAATTGTATAGGGACAATCTGAAGGCACATTTTTTTCTCCATAGGGTGTTGTGGCAATGCTCCAGGGAGATCTGGAAACTGGCACAGCAGGTCTCAAAATAGTCCAATACCCAAGAGCACAAGATTTTCCCCCACACTATCGTCTTTACTTTATTCAAACCACAACCTCCCCTCCCATAGGCCCACTCAACTTCCTACAGAGCTAGACTCCTGGGAAACCATGTCACACTTTAAATCCCGCAAAAGACATTTCTACTTAAAGAAATCCTATACTTCCTATAACATGTCTTCTGTGTATAAAAGTAATATATTTCACAGTCAAAAATTTGGAAAAATATAAAGAAGTTTTGATGTAAATTCTTTCATTTTTTTCTATAAGAACCCTTCTAAAAATGTGGTTATACTCTAATGCTTTTTTGTTACCTCCTTTTTTTAAACAATACAGTAGGAGAATTATTTCATCCTTAAATATTATTCTAAAACATTGTTTTAATGACTGCATAGAAGTCCACTGTATGAAAGTACTATAATTTTCTTAACATAATTTATTAATCTTCTAGTATTGGTTCTTTCTTTTTGCTTTTGCTTTTTTTTTGATACCATAATTAATACTATAATAAAAAACATTTTAAGCATCATCGATTTTCTGAGAACAAATGGACTCCTTTTGAATTTTTTTTCTTTCTTATGTATCCAGAATATTTTTTAAAAGTTAGCCATGATCCTTTTTGGTGAAAGGATAGTCAGGACACAGTCAATGACTAAAATCTTCAGGCAGAGAATATCTTAGAACTAGGGATTAGCAATACATAGAGAGATACAAATGTTTATTAAATACCTACCATGGAAAGCCATGCTAAGTGCTGGGAGTATAACCACAGCAAGATAGACAGCCTCACACCCCCTGAGTTCACTATCTAACCGGGTAGAAACAGTTAGAGAAATGGCACTGGAGAATGATGTTAGTACCAACGCACAAATTGCACTTATAAATAATTTTTTCAGGGCTACAGATTTTTAAGCCTCACTGTCTACTACTAATTCCTCATCTTTCATGAATGTTAATCAAAGTTACCCCCACATCTATACTGTTTCTTTCATTAGATCTTAGACCCTATATGCATCAGAGAATATTTTGCCTTTGTTAGGATTGTAATATCTTGTCTTGAATTTTGAAAAATGGCTCCTTTCTCTGATAGAAGGTCACTCAGCCATACCCCATTAGACCTACCCTAGTGGTATTTTTAGATCCTGATTTGTAGATCGGTGTTTGAGGAACACAGAATTCTTAGTCCCCGAGTCAGTATCTTCCAGGCAACCACAATCTTAGATTTGTCTTTTTTAAAGGTTCCCAAATTCATGTTTCTTAACGTAAGACAAACAAGTAATGAATTAGATCATCTGCTTAGCTTTTTAAGACTTAAAAAGACCTCCCTATGTGCACCAAGCTAGGCACTTTTTAACTCAAAGTTTCCAATAGAAAAGAATATTTGCAAAACAAAAGAGAAGGACAAATGGTGGAGGGGAGGGGCGTAAACTTTTTCTGAAGACTGTGCTAAACTCTTTCACTATTTAATAGATAAGAATGAATACTGCTGTTTAACTAGGTCCAGTCTCTGAAATATCTAATTAAAACTGATGTGCTTATTTAGTTTCCAATTCATCACAGGTGGGCCCACATTAATGTGAAAATGAGAGTAAATTACCAGCATTTGGCAATCTCACTGAATGTCATTCACATTATTAGCTCAAACCTCAAAATGCATTTTAAAATGTGGTTCATAGGTAGGGCACTGTCTCTCCATGCAAATAAAAATCTTCACTGGTGGGCTGATGGAATGTCATTTTTGTGTAAGGGGCTCCCAGTGGCAAAGTCCACCTACTCCAAACACCTCACCCGTGATCCAATGGATGCTGCCTTTGTGGAGGGTGGTGGGAAGGGATGCTCCCTCTCTTCCAGTCTTAACGTCTCCTGGGAACGACTCTTTAGTTTGGCCCAACTCTCTTCTACCTTGTTGACCAGAACGTCATATAAAATTCAGCTCATTTCACTTTCTGGAGGAGTTCTTTCCTAGCGGTCCTCATGAAGGACAGCAGCTCCCATGTCATCCTAGCAGACAGCCACATCCCCGCTGCAAATGGGCCCTGAGCCCTTCAGCCTTTCTCTTTTCACATCTACAAAGTGTAAAGTCATCTTCCATCTAATTCATCGGCAGAAGGCTCTTTACGTAGTGAGCTGAAATGCATTCTGGAACATCTCGTAGATTACAATCTTCAACGACGGAGGACAACACTCAACTATGTTCCGTCCACACAACTTGGACAGTGACTGATCGCAAAACCACTTTCACTTTCCACTTTTTCTACAGCTTCCAAATCCACGTGGAAGATAATTCCTTTCACCGTTAAAGCACCCACTGCTACAGGCTAATTTATAAGCAGGATAATTTATTTCAGGGCCATGGAAAGGAGGTCAAACCTGTCACTTTATTGATTGACTGACTGAATGGCCATGGGATCTTAGTTCCCCAACCAGGGATGGAACCCGGGCCACAGCAGTGAAAGCGCTGGGTCCTAACCACTGGACCACTAGGGAATTCCCAAGAAAGCTGTCACTTTAAACATACACTCATTCATACCCCCTTTATCTGCTTTTAATGCCCAATGTATTCTTTTAGCTTAAAGTTCTGAACCCTTCAGATTGAAAATTCAGCTTTCTTGTATATGAATGACCAATAAATAGATGAGTTGGTACTTAATCTCACTAGAAGTTTGGGTAATACAAATTAAAGCAACGAAGAAGTACCCATATTCACCTACTGCCTTGATAAAAGTTTACAAAATTACGAACATGCTGTGCTGGTGTAAGAAAGTGGACAGAACCCCCTTCTCATATATTGGTGGTGGGAGCGTGAATTGCTACAAATGTTTCATAAAAATAATCTAGCAAATTTTACCTTATGTGTATTTTATCACAATTAACCATTTTAATAATAATAATAAATAACAATTTAGCAGTAGCTACTACAATTAAATATATCCAAATCCACTGGCTCATCTCCACCTCTCCACCTTTGGGAATCTAACCAATAGAAATCAATATACTGGTATATAAGAATATATGTAAAAAAAAAAATTTGTTTGCAGCATCATTAGTGACATGCACGTGCAGGCGGAGTAGACAGCTGAACATACTGAGTATATTTATACTGTGGCAAGTTATATATTTTATAATGAATCATTTATTATTTATTAACCTGAAAAAAATCCATGAAATACATAGGCTAAGTGAGAAAAAAGTTGCAGACTACTACCAAATGTAAGGTAGATAGCTAGTGGGAAGCAGCCACATAGAACAGGGAGATCAGCTCGGTGCTTTGTGACCGCCTGGAGGGGTGGGATAGTGAGGGTGGGAGGGAGGGAGACACAAGAGGGAAGAGATATGGGAACATATGTATATGTATAACTGATTCACCTTGTTATAAAGCAGAAACTAGCACACCACTGTAAAGCAATTATACTCCAATAAAGATGTTAAAAAAAAAAAGGCAATACGGTGCAGTGGTTCAGAGCATGAACTCGAGTTAAATTTTTCTTGGAGCCTATATTTTTAGCACTGTGACTGTAGGTAAGGTTCTTACTCTCTCCAAAGCTCAATTTCCTCATCTATAAAATGGGTACGAAAAATTAATAGGGATGGTACCATCCATATCACAGGGTTTGAGTAAATATTAAATAAAAAGTGATACAAATAATATATTGAGGGGCTTCCCCGGTGGTGCAGTCGTTAAGAGTCGGGCTCCCAGTGCAGGGGACATGGGAAGATCTGGGAAGATCCCACATACTGCGGAGCAACTAACCCAGTGTGCCACAGCTACTGAGCCTGCACTCTACAGTCTGCAAGCCACAACTACTGAAGCCCATGCACTTAGAGCCCGTGCTCCGCAACAAGAGAAGCCACCACAATGAGAAGCCTGTGCACCACAACAAAGAGTAGCCCCCGCTTGCTGCAACTTGAGAAACCCTGCACACAGCCACGAAGACCCAATGCAGCCAAAAATAAATAGATAAATTTTTTTAATAGTATATTGAAAGTCACAAAGTATGCATTCAATTAATGTTAATTCCCTTCTCCCTATGCCTCTAAAATGAATCAGTTTTAAAGCACTGCTGGAGCCCCACTCACAAATGCCTTTGAGCGTGAGGTGGAAGCCCGGCTCTGGGTCCAGACTGGAGCCAGAAAGTCCCAGGCACTTGTCTCTCAGTAGATGCCAATCGGCCTCACCGCCGCTCTGCACTGCAGGACAGGAGAGACCGGGACTATAGGAACCGGCAAAAGAATCCGCCTTGGGCTGAGGGGAGAAGGCCTTCAGCCTCTGCGCAAACCTTCAAGGACCTCTTCCCCCTCTCCAATCCACCTCCTCAGTACTGGCTGCCGCTGCCCACTCACCCAATCAAAGTAGAGGTCCAAGGTCACTGCTTGGACCTAGGACCTGTGGCCATGGAGTAGGCCACCACTCGGCCTTCGGTGAAGAACCACACGGTGACCAGCCATGTGGCTGACAGTGTCTTGGTGTTCTGGCCGGGTGTCAGGCCTCAGCCTCTGAGGTGCGAGAACGGAGTCCAGGATATTGGACCACCAGAGAACTCCAAGCCCCACATAATATCAGTCGGTAAGAGCTCTCCCAGAGATCTCCATCTCAATGCTAAGACCAAGCTCCACTCAACAACCAGCAAGCTACACAGCTGGACACCCTACGCCAAACAACTAGCAAGACAGGAACACAACCCCACCCATTAGCAGACAGGCTGCCTAAAATCATTATAAGTTCACAGACACCCCAAAACACAACACGAGACGTGGTCCTGCCCACCAGAAAGACAAGATCCAGCCTCATCCACCAGAACACAGGGATGAGTCCCCTCCACCAGGAAGCCTATACAAGCCACTGAAGCAACCTTACCCACTGGGAGCAGACACCAAAAACAACGGGAACTAAGAACCCACAGCCTGTAAAAGGAGACCCCAAACACAGTAAGTTAAACAAAATGAGAAGACAGAGAAATACACAGCAGATGAAGGAGCAAAGCGAAAACCCACCAGACCAAACAAATGAAGAGGAAATAGGCAGTCTACCTGAAAAAGAATTCAGAGAAATGATAGCAAAGATGATCCAAAATCTTGGAAATAGAATGGAGAAAATACAAGAAACGTTTAACAAGGACATAGAAGACCTAAAGAGCAAACAAACAATGATGAACAACACAATAAATGAAATAAAAAATCTCTAGAAGGAATCAACAGCAGAATAACTGAGGAAGAAGAATGGATAGGTGACCTGGAAGATAAAATAGTGGAAATAACTACTGCAGAGCAGAATAAAGAAAAAAGAATGAAAGAATTGAGGACTGTCTCAGAGACCCCTAGGACATTAAAGGCACCAACATTCGAATTATAGGGGTCCCAGAAGAAGAAGAGAAAAAGAAAGGGACTGAGAAAATATTTGAAGAGATTATAGTTGAAAACTTCCCTTACATGGGAAAGGAAATAGTCAGTCAAGTCCACGAAGCACAGAGAGTCCCATACAGGATAAATCCAAGGAGGAACACTCCAAGACACATATTAATTAACCTATCAAAAATTAAATACAAAGAGAAAATATTAAAAGCAACAACTAACATACAAGGAAATCCCCATAAAGTTAACGCTGATCTTTCAGCAGAAACTCTGCAAGCCAGAAGGGAGTGGCAGGACATATTTAAAGTGATGAAAGGGAAAAACCTATAACCAAGATTACTCTACCCAGTGAGGATCTCATACAGATTCGACAGAGAAATTACAATCTTTACAGACAAGCAAAAGCTAAGACAATTCAGCACCACCAAACCAGCTTTACAACAAATGCTAAAGGAACTTCTCTAGGCAGGAAACACAAGAGAAGGAAAAGACCTACAACAACAAACCCAAAACAATTAAGAAAATGGTAGTAGGGACATACATATTGATAATTACCTTAAATGTAAATGGTTTAAATGCTCCAAGCAAAACACACAGACTGGCCGAATAGATACAAAAAAGAGAAACATATGTATGCTGTCTACAAGAGACCCACTTCAGACCTAGGGACACATACAGACTGAAAGTGAGGAGATGGAAAAAGATGCTCCATGCAAATGGAAATCAAAAGAAAGCTGGAGTAGCAATTCTCATATCAGACAACATAGACTTTAAAATTAAGACTCTTACAAGAGACAAAGAAGGATACTACACAATGATCAAGGGATCAATCCAAGAAGATATAACAATTGTAAATATTTGTGCACCCAACATAGGAGCACCTCAATACATAAGGCAAATGATAACAGCCATAAAAGGGGAAATCGACAGTAACACAATCATAGTAGGAGACTTTAACACCCCACTTTCACCAATGGACAGATCATCCAAAATTCAAATAAATAAGGAAACACAAGCTTTAAATGACACATTAAAAAAGATGGACTTAATTGATATTTATAGGACATCCATCCAAAAACAACAGAATACACTTTCTTCTCAGGTGCTCATGGAACATTCTCCAGGATAGATCATACCTTGGGTCACAAATCAAGTCTTGGTAAATATAAGAAAATTGAAATCGTATCAAGTATCTTTTCCAACCACAGTGTTATAAGACTAGGAATCAATTACAGGAAAAAATCTTTAAAAGTACAAACACATGGAGGCTAAACGATACACTACTTAATAACCAAGAGATCACTGAAGAAATCAAAGAGGAAATCAAAAAATACTGAGAAGCAAATGACAATGAAAACACAACTACTCAAAACCTATGGGTTGCAGCAAAAGCAGTTCTAAGAGGGAAGTTTATAGCAATACAATCCTACCTCAAGAAACAAGAAACATCTCAAACAACCTCACCTTAACCTAAAGCAATTAGAGAAAGAAGAACCAAAAAAACCCAAAGTTACAAGAAGGAAAGAAATCATAAAGATCAGATCAGAAATAAATGAATAAGAAAAGAAGGAAACAATAGCTAAGATCAATAAAACTAAAAACTGGTTCTTTGAGAAGATAAACAAAATTGATAAACCATTAGCCAGACTCATCAAGAAAAAAAGGGAAAAGACTCAAATCAACAGAATTAGGAATGAAAAAGGAGAAGTAACAACTGACATTGCAGAAATACAAAGGATCATGAGAGATTACTACAATAAACTATATGCCAATAAAATGGACAAATGGGAAGAAATAGAAAATATAAACAGACCAATCACAAGCACTGACATTGAGACTGTGATTAAAAATTTTCCAACAAATAAAAGCCCAGGACCAGATGGCTTCACAGGCGAATTCTATCAAACATTTAGAGAAGAGTCAACACCTACCTTTGTCAAACTCTTCCAAAATATAGCACAGGGAAGAACACTCCGAAACTCATTCTACGAGGCCACCATCACCCTGATACCAAAATCAGACAAAGATGTCACAAAAAAAGAAAACTACAGGCCAATATCACTGAGGAACAAGATGCAAAAATCCTCAACAAAATACTAGCAAACAGAATCCAACAGCACATTAATAGGATCATACACCATGATCAAGTGGGGTTTATCCCAGGAATGCAAGGATTCTTCAATAAATGCAAATCGATCAATGTGATACACCATATTAACAAACTGAAGGAGAAAAACCATATGATCATCTCAATAGATGCAGAAAAAGCTTTCAACAAAATTCAACACTCATTTATGAAAAAAACCCTCCAGAAAGTAGGCATAGATGGAACTTACCTCAACATAATAAAGGCCATACGACAAACCCAGAGCCAACATCATTCTCAATGGTAAAAAACTGAAACCATTTCCTCTAAAATCAGGAAGAAGACAAGATGCCCACTCTCACCACCATTATTCAACATAGTTTTGGAAGTTTTAGCCATAGCAATCAGAGAATAAAGAGAAACAAAAGGAATCCAAATCAGAAAAGAAGTAAAGCTGCCACTGTTTGCAGATGACATGATACTATACATACAGAATCCTAAAGATGTTACCAGAAAACTACTAGAGCTAATCAATGAATCTGGTAAAGTAGCAGGAGACAAAATTAATGCACAGAAATCTCTTGCATTCCTACACACTAATGATGAAAAATCTGAAAGAGAAATTAAGGAAACACTTCCATTTACCATTGCAACAAAAAGAATAAAATACCTAGGAATAAACCTACCTAAGGAGACAAAAGACCTGTACGCAGAGAACTATAAGACACTGATGAAAGAAATTAAGGATGATACAAACAGATGGAGAGATACACCATGTTCTTGGATTGGAAGCATCAACATTGTGAAAATAACTATACTACCCAAAGCAATCTACAGATTCAATGCAATCCCTATCAAACTACCAATGACATTTTTCATAGAACTAGAAGAAAAAATTTCACAATTTGTATGGAAACACAAAAGATCCTGAATAGCCAAAGCAGTCTTGAGAAAGAAAAACAGAGCTGGAGGAATAAGGCTCCCAGATTTCAGACTATACTACAAAGCTACAGTAATCAAGATAGTATGGTACTGGCACAAAAACAGAAATATAGGTCAATGGAACAGGACAGAAAGCCCAAAGATAAACCCACGCACATATGGTCCCTTATTTTTTTTTTGGTCACCTTATCTTTGATAAAGGAGGCAAGAGTATACAATGGAGAAAAGACAGCCTCTTCAATAAGTGGTGCTGGGAAAATTGGATAGCTACATGTAAAAGAATGAAATTAGAGCACTCCCTAACACCATACACAAAAATATACTCAAAATGGATTAAAGACCTATAAGTAAAGCCAGACACTATAAAACTCTTAAAGGAAAACATAGGCCAAACACTATGACATAAATCACAGCAAGATCCTTTTTGACCCACCTCCTAGAGAAATGGAAATAAAAACAAACAAATGGGACCTAATGAAACTTCAAAGCTTTTGCACAGCAAAGGAAAACATAAACAAGATGAAAAGACAACCCTCAGAATAGGAGGAAATATTTGCAAATGAATCAACTGACAAAGGATTAATCTCCAAAATTTACAATCAGCTCATGCAGCTCAATATCAAAAAAACCAAACAACCCAATCCAAAAATGGGCATAAGACCTAAACAGACATTTCTCCAAAGAAGACATACAGGTTGCCAACAAACACATGAAAGGATGCTCACCATCACTAATCATTAGAGAAATGCAAATCAAAACTACCATGAGCTATCACCTCACACCTGTCAGAATGGCCATCATCCAAAAACCTAGAAACAATAAATGCTGGAGAGGGTGTGGAGAAAAGGGAACCCTCTTGCACTGCTGGTGGGAATGTAAATTGATACAGCCACTATGGAAAACAGTATGGAGGTTCCTTAAAAAACTAAAATAGAACTACCATACGACCCAGCAATCCCACTACTGGGCATATACCCTGAGAAAACCATAATTCAAAAAGAGTCATGTACTACCATGTTCATTGCAGCTCTATTTACAATAGCCAGGAGAGGGAAGCAACCTAAGTGTCCATTGACAGATGAATGGATAAAGAAGATGTGGCACATATATACATGGAATATTACTCAGACATAAAAAGAAACGAAATTGAGTTATTTGCAGTGAGGTGGATGGACCTAGAGTCTGTCATACAGAGTGACGTAAGTCAGAAAGAGGAAAATAAATACCGTATGCTAACACATATATATGGAATCTGAAAATAAATAAATAAAAATTGTTCTGAATAACCTAGGGGCAGGACAGAAAAGACGCAGATGTAGAGCATGGACTTGAGGACACAGGGAGGGGGAAGGGTAAGCTGGGATAAAGTGAGAGAGTGGCATGGACATATATACACTACCAAATGTAAAACAGATAGCTAGTGGGAAGCAGCCACATAGCACAGGGAGATCAGCTTGGTGCTTTGTGACCACCTAGAGGTGTGGGATAGGGAGGGTGGGAGGGAGACGCAAGAGGGAGGGGATATGGGGATATATGTATGTAGCTGATTCACTTTGTTATAAAGCAGAAACTAACACACCATTGTAAAGCAATTATACTCTAATAAAGGTGTTAAAAAAAAAAGACTGCAAGTCTCATGCCTCTGAAATTCCCACAATTCCAGGCAAACCAGGACAATTGTTCACCCCAAACAGAGGGCAATAGCCAGCTGGGTCTGTCTCACTGTTTTAAGGATCTTTCCCAAAGGTCCTACCCTAACAACTTCTGCTCAAAGCTCATTGGCTAGAACTTAGTCATATGGTACCCATTTGCAAGGAAGGCTGGGAAATGCACATGGCCACCTAACAAAACACTGTGTCCTGGTAAACAAAAGAGGAACAGGCAGTCTTTCACGCTTAGTGAGCCTGGAATGGCACAGTCCTTGGAACCCCATAGTGTTCCTTAACCCTAAAACTCTACTCTGAGCCCAAGAGCATTCGTAGGGTTCAATTCTAAGTACCTGCCACAACAGAAGTGACAATGACTCAAGAATTTAGCAATTCAGAGCACCATTGAGATGAGAAAAGCTGGGGTGGGCTATTAAAACTGTAACTGCCTGGAAGCTCCCTGTGGGCTCTGGATTCCAGGGTCCTGTGTAAAATGGCCCCAGCAAAGGGACAAGGACTGGGTTCCATTGACACCCTTCCAATGAGTGTGCATCTCCATCCTGTCTAAGCTCTAGCAAGCAGAAGAAGGAAGAAAGATCCACAGTCCTACCAGCTCTGACAGGGCCCTGATTAGGGATTAAGCTTTCTCCAATCCCGTCTCCACCCAACCACAGAGTGCTGTTCTGAAGAATCATTTGCGGTAAATGAAGAGAGAGGAGCTGTAAGGGCAAGAAATTGGTAGAAAATAATAGGAAAGAAGTGCTATCATTTGATGAGGGTAATAACCTCTCTAAAGTAGTGTCCTACTGCATTAGATTTTCCATGAAATTATTTAAAACAGCAGGGAATCAAACATCCCCACATTATTAACCTCTAGGGGGTGCTTACTGAAGAAAATCCAAGGAATATTTATGTGTCTCATGCAGAGGTTGAAACTTAATGTCACAGACTGAAGCAATGAAGCTATGGAATCCTGCCTATATTGTCTTTTGTCAATAATAGGAATCACAGCTGTATTTCCTGCCTGCTGAACATGCAAAATTGTTCTTCAGCCTATCGCCATAAGCAGAACATCAGTCATCAGTTTCTAGCTTACGGCAGCTTGTTATATAGAAGAATAGGTCTTACTGCAGCTGGTCCTCACTTTTCAGGGAATCTTGGTTATGAGAAACACTAAAGGTTGATACATAAAGTAGTGTATTCTTTTCAGATTCTTTCCTAGGAGGAAATACAATGGTCTGAAATCTTTGCCCCCACAGCCCTCTAATTGTTATAATAAACCATTACACTGCCTACATGAAGGAGAACATCCAGCCACAGCTGATCACATTATTTGGGAGTAAATCTGTCACAACCTGAGTCACTGTAGAAGTGTTATGGTCAAACATGTGGAATTATGGCCAGATTTTAGCATTAATTACAATAATTATATCATAACTGCCATTTCATCATGAAAACTAGTTTCATTATGACATTTTGTTCTTTGTTCCAGGACTTCCAAAATCCCAAATTGCAAGAGGAGCTTAGAAATAATGTTGGATCAAGTTTACAAAATGTAAGTTTTTACAGATTTATGGTTTTTAAAAACAGCATTCAAATAAATGATAATTAATATACAGGAAAGCTTGCTAAAACTGATGGGACTGCATACTCCCTATAAGTTAGAAGGATTTAATTTTTGCATTTTTTTGAAGAACTATGCATGTATAAATTATAGGTAGTTGTGAATTCCAAAGCTATAAATATACTGGAGGACCCTGGTGGTATCATACTGAACAGCTGTTTGCAGAGAATAAGCCTCTCCAGTACCCTGAGGAAGGCACGGAATATTGAAATGTTGGCTAAATGTTCAAACTGTTCACAGAATGAATACCTCTGAAAACAAAAGGAAAATAGGAATGATGTCCTTGGGTTTGTAGCTTGGTCTGAGTAAGCTCTGTCAAAAGCCATTTCCAGTCTTTTCTCTCCCTCCCTTTCCCTCCCCTTCCTTCCCTTCCTTTCCAGAGCAATTTAGTTTACAAGCCATTAGCCAGAGCTGAGCAAGGTAGGTATCAGCAGAGGAGAAGAAGGGCGCAGGTCATGGTGGCCCAGAGTAGCATATTAGAGCCCAAGCCAGGTGAGAATGGCACCCAGGAGGAGGAAGGGTGACCCAGCCCAGGGTGCTGGAGCCTGAGCTGTCTGTGATGAGGGTACCGAGGTGGAGCTTGAGAGGCCTGACGAGGTCTCTCCATGCATGGAGGGGAAAGCAGCAGTGGCCGGCATAAGATGCCAGAGCCCCAGAAGGAAGAGGCAGGTATCCTGAAGAGGGCACCTGAGCCCAGGTGTCTGAGCCCAAGCTGGATGACGAGGGTGTTTAGGTAGAGGGTCCCGTAATGGGGTGTCAGAGCCTCAGCAGGATGAGTGTGCCCAAACTGGGAGGAGGGGGGCGATGAGCCGCCCAGCAGGGGTATCAGGACTGAGCAGGGCTGAAGCATCCACATGAAAGGATGGCCTCGTACAGCATATCACAGCCCTAACAGGGAGAAGAGGGCATTTAGAGAGAAAGGGGACAGGAGACGGTGGTGGTGGCCATCACGGACTGTCAGAGCTCAACTGGGTAAAGAGAGTGTCCAACATGGGGGCTGACCCAGAGCCAACTGTCTGAGTTCGAGCAGGGAGAGGAGATTGGACCCCAGGAGGGCATCCTAACGCCACCTGTCAGAACCTGAGCAGAGTGAAAGGGTGAGAAGGAGGGTTCACAGGGTGGGGGGCAATGGTGGCAGTGGCACAGCATGGAATTTTGGAGCCCAAGTGGGATAAGGTGGTGTACTAGAGAAAGGTGACATCATGCTGGTATCTGAGCTGGGTAACATGTTGCCCAAACAGGGCATGAGGGGAAACCCAGCAAAGGGAGTCAGGGACAGAGCAGGGTGTCCATGAGGGACTGGAACGGAGCAGGTAGTGATAGGACTTTGGCTACAGTCGGGGATTGATCAAATAAGCGAATGTGTTAGGGACAAACAGGAGTCAGATTTCTCACTGTCAAAGAAAAGAACTGCAAACATGGAAAAGGAGAAAACAAGCATGAGCTGTGTGGTATTCAATCGGAATTCAAACCGTCAGTATGAATTCGTGGTTCTAAACATATTTAGACACATATAGAAATACACACAGATACAAATTGTCTGTGTGTGTGTGTGTGTGTGTGTGTGTGTGTGCGCAGACATACGCACACGTTACCTGGGCCAGTCCAATGAGAAGGCCTGAAAGGAGTGTACCCCAGCAGCAGTGAGCACACCTAGCGCCCTGATCTTCATTTGTAAATGCAATTTTTCAATTAAAAGAATCAGGACTCTTTGCAGAAATGGCAGATTCCAGAGCTGGGAGAGGGTATTACAGAATGAGCTGAAACTTTTTGGGTGTGCCAGAAAGGAACTGCTCAAAAGATGATACAGACGTGTCAAAAGGACACAGTGCCAGCTTGAAGGGGCTCCTGATGGCCAAACTTGAGACAATCTGAACATCAAGACAGTAGTAATGAATTTTTAACTCATTCAATAGTATCAGGAATCCATGAGTCTATACCCATGTACGTAAATAAACAACAAATAAATGTACAAGTAAAAAAAATAAGAAGTTTAATGGGGGGGATAAATATGCCTGTTAACTAAAATGTGTAGAATAAAAATAGAGAGAATTGAACCCTAAGAGAAAAGAAAACATATTGAGATAGGATATAACCACTTTAAGAGTTTAAAGACTTCAAACCTGGTTGGGTTGTATTCCAGAGCACATATGAACTTTCCATATGCATCAGAGAACCACAATTGGTAATTTTCAAAGAATTATAGAAGATGGGAAAGAGGCTAGAGATTTCACAAGGGAAAATACCCATTATCACCAAACAGGGAAAATGCTATCTCTGGCCCTTCCCATTAAATGTATTAATCCCCAATGGCCCCATTCCTAAATGGATTGGTGAATGAGTTATTCTTTAGAAAAGACAAAGGTTTTCACTAGGATTTAGCATAGATCCATTATGAACAAGTACATCAAACTATCTTATTTCCTATTTTCTTAGGGAACCAGACAGATTACAAGAGAAGATGTCTGAAGTTGATAATGTATCTTTTTTTTAGCAGGATATATTTTACAAACTCTTTATGATATCTTGGTTAAAAAGATAATGATCAACATAATGGACTGCTATGTATTGTGCTTTTATTATGTGACAGATGTGATGTCAAGTGCGTAATGTTCATAACCACGCTAGGAGGTAAATACTGTTATTCCCTATAGCCATTTTTTCACATGAAGAAAATGGAGCTTTAAAAAATTAAATAACATGCCCTAAATCATGTAAATACTAACTGGAAGAGTGGAAATTCAAACTCAGAACTATCTACTAACCTCATCCTCTCAATTCTTATAATGAACACTACAGTTAAGTATAATCATAGCTAGTTGAATCATCATCCCCAAACAGCCCACATTAATTAATGTCTACTTGACTCTAATTATGGGCCAATTATACCTGGTGAAAATTTGAAAACACTGGTTGAATTTTTAAGTTATTTTTTAGTTGCCCATACTGAGTAAGTTTAATAAAGGGTCTACGTGAGAAACAATGAAGGCCTACACAAGGCTGGGGACTGCAAGGCTATAGTGAGGACAGACTAGGTACAAAGAGAAATAAGACACAGTCCCTGCCCTTCCAGAGCTTACAAACAGCAATTATAAAACCAAAATGCATATGCCAAAAGAAGTAGGGATACAGCAACAGAGGTTCCAAAGAGAGAGACTATCTAGTTAAAGACATCAGGAAAGCATCATTGGATAAGATAATTTTACCGGTGGGCAACCAGGGATGAGTGGTATTTTACAGATGTTCTGGAAAGCAAAATCCAGATGAACAAAAAACCTTGAGCAAAGCCAAAGAAGAGGGATGTGTGAGGCTTCTTTAGGGTAGAACAAGAATTCCAAGTTTATGGATGAACAGAATGCATAGAATAACACTGTAGCAGATAAAGGTAGAAATTAGATCACACTATAAATTACAGATGTGTGTAATTTTGTTTAGGAACCACTATCAAAGGTGAGTTTTAAGAAGATAAAGCACTCAATAGTGCTCAATGAATGAATAATTGGCAACAATTTTGAGGAGACATTAGAAAGAGGAGAGTGTGGAGTTTGAGGAGGGTCAAGTTGAGGTACAGTATGGTGTCTGTTACTCATATTTCTCATTGATCCATGGCTCAAATTTGAATCATGGGAGAGAGTTTCTATAAAAAACCATTACAAACTACATGGGCTCTTACTGAAATTTCTATAAACTATTTGGAGCCCCAAACAGGTTGCTTTTTAAAATATATAATGATGTATATTAAAGTGGAGGCAAATGATACCTCCGAAGTGCAGCTGCTATTGGAATGTCAGGAGACGAGAACAGAGTCAGCAGCTGGAGCAGTGGAGCCAACCAGCATATATTTAGGCTAAAGAAGAGTCAAAGAGAACACCACCTCAGATCTTGAAATCTGTTTTACAGATAGCTGGCCAGTTGCAGCAATAACAGCATGAGCATAGAAAGAACACTGGAGTAAGCCAGAGCAGGCCAGAGAAAAAGTTAGATGCCCTGCTGAAAAAAAAATGAGTAGCTTATGAACCCACATGAGACACACTCTGGGAACTCTTTGAGCTGAGAGGAACTTGATTTCACTATAACTGAGGAGTCATCATGACATTGGTATTCTGTCCATTTATTTGTTCTGATGCTACTTTTATACCCAGCTATTTATAACACTTGCAATTAATAACTCTTCTAAGATACAACATAGTATAAAGTAACTGTAAGTAGACAGTGCCTACACACACACAAAATCACTCTGCCTGGTATGCATAATTTTCAGTCCTCTGAAGAATTAATTTGTATTAAAGACCTCTCTTACATAATTCATGTGCTGTATCTGTCACAAAATGCTTCTATTTTAAATTTCCATTTTGAAATAATTATAGATTCATAGGAAGTTGCAAAAACAATACAGAATCATCTCATGCATCCTGTACCCAATTTCCTCCAATGATTACCTCTTATATACCTGTGGTACAATATCAAAACCTGAAAACTGACACTGGTAAAATCTGTGTGTATAATACTATTCCATTTTGTCACAAATAAATAAATGTACCAAAATTTATTAACTATTTGCCTATTGCAGGACATTTTGGTTGTTTCCAACTTAGACATTACAAACAAAGTTCCCAGGACTTCCCTGGTGGTCTAGTGGTTAAGAATCTGCCTTCCAATGCAGGGGACGTGGGGTCGATCCCTGGTTGGGGAACTAAGATCCCACATGCTATGGGGCAACTGAGCCCACGCCACAACTAGAGAGCTTGCGTGCTGCAACTACAGAGCCCACATGCTCTGGAGCCCACGCACCACAACTACAGAGCCCATGCACTCTGGAGCCCGTGTGCCACAACTAGAGACAAGCCCGCATGCCACAACTAGAGAGAAGCCCACGCGCTGCAGTGAAAAGCCTGCACGCCACAGTGAAAAGATCCCTCATGCCGCAACTAAGACCCGACTCAGCCAAAAATAATAAATTATTTAAAGAAAAAGAAATATAGTTCCCATAAACATTTGTGTACAGAAGGGGAAAAGGACTTTCCAATGAAGAAAAAAATACTTAATAAAGAACACTGCTGGGGAAATTGAAAAATTTTAATATGGACTATAGGTCAGATGTTGGTTTTGTGTCAATGTGAACTCTCAATGTGAAATTTTGATAATTTTACTCTGATTATGTAAGACAGTGTTCTTGTTTTTAGGAAATGCACACTGAAATATTCAGGGACGAAGAACCATTTAATTTCAAATGGTTCTGGAGACAGAGAAAGCAAATGAGGCAAAATTTAAACAATTTATAAACCCAGCTAAAGGTATACAACAGTTCGTAGTACTATCCTTAAAATTTTTCTGTACGTTTGAAATTATATTAAAATTAAAGATTACAAAGAAAAGTACTATCAGAAGGACAATCCCCTTTGCATATTTTACTTAAAGGTTCTTGAAAAGTTGAAAAGAATATTAGATGTGTGTCCAATATAGAGATCCTTTATCTATCCTGAATCTAAACAAGTAAAATGTAGTACTAGCTTTCTCTTTCTTGCCCTCCATTCTTTTGAGGTACTACAATCAAGAAAAAGATCTGATCAAAGAGATTTTTTAAATGATGTTAAAAATAAAAGATTAGTATAGGATCAGCCAACTTTATCTTTGACAACAACATCCTCAAAAAGGCCATGTGGCACAGAGGCTTGGGGGTCTGACCTCTGGACCCATGATGCTTGGGTTTGAATCCTAGCTCCACCGCTTCTAGTTGTGTGACCTTAGGCAAGTTGGTTGACCTCCCTGTGCTTCAGATTCTGTGAAAGAAAGAGAGAAAGAGAGGAAGGAAGGAAGGAAGGGAGGCAGGGAGGGAGGGAGAAAGGAAAGAAGGGAGAAAGGAAGCAGAGGAGGAGATGGGGAGGGAGGGAGGAATAGAGGCAGGGATAAAGGGGGAAAGAAAAAGAGAAAGAAAAAAATAATAAAATAATATCTACTTCTAAGGGATTTCTTGAGTTTAAAATATGTTTATATCTAAAATGGTTACAAGAGTGCCTGTCATATACTGAGTTTTATACAGGACTTCATGGTTATTAAATGAGAGAATTAAAAACAAGTCCCTGGACAGATACAAAAACTGAATGCTCCTTTTTTTCTAGGCATTTTTTCTTTGCCTCAAAAACTCCTTCAAATTTGTATTAAACTTCATATTCTTTTACCACTTACATCAGTGGATAGATCATCCAGAAAGAAAATCAATAAGGAAACACTGTCTTAAATGACACATTAGACCAACTGACTTAATAGATATATGCAGAACATTTCACCCAAAAACAGCAGAATATACATTCTTTTCAGGTGTACACGTTATGTTCTCCAAGCATGATCATATGCCAGGCCACAAACAAGTCTCAATAAATTTAAGAAGATTGAAATCATACCAAATATCTCTTCTGACCACAACAGTATAGAACTAGAAATCAATTACAGGAATAAAACTGGGGAAAACACACACACACACACACACACACAGCATGGAGACTAAACAACATGCTACTAAAAAACCAATAGGTCAGTAAAGAAATCTAAGAGGAAATCAAAAAATACCTTGATATGAATAAAAATAGAAACACAACTTTCCAAAATCTATGGGATGCAGCAAAAGTGGTTCTAAGGGGAAAGTTCATAGATAATTCAGGCCTACCTCAAGAAAATAAATCTCAAATAAACAACCTAACTTTACACCTAAAGGAATCAGAAAAAGAAAAACAAAAGCCTAAAGTTAATAGGAGAAAGAAAATAATAAAGATCAGAGCAGAAATAGATGAAATAGAGACCAAAAGAAAAACAACAGAAAAGATCGGTGAAACTAAGAGCTGATTCTTTAAAAGATAAACAAAATCAAAAAACCTTTAGCCATGCTCCAAGAAAAAAAGAGGGCCAAAATAAATAAAATTAGAAATGAAAGTGAAGTTACTACTGATATCACAGAAATACACTTTGTCATACAGAAGAAACTAACACACCATTGTAAAGCAATTATACTCTAATAAGGATGTTAAAAAAATAAAGAAAAAAAAAACAATCATAAGAGACTACTATAATTACACTCCAAAAACTTGGACAATCTAGAAGAAATGGATAAATTCTTAAAATATACAGTCTTCCAAGACTGAATCAGGAATCAATAGAAAATATTAACAGATAGATGACTAGTGAAAAAAAAAATCAGTAATCAAAAAACTCTCAACAAACATAACTCCAGGACCAGATGGCTTCACAGGAGAATTCTACCAAACATTTAAGAAGAGTTAATACCTACACTTCACAAACTGTTCCAAAAAACAAAACTGAAGAGGAAGAAATACTTTCAAACTCATTCTTTAAGGCCAGCATTGTCTTGATATCAAAACTAGACAATGACACTGCAAAAAAAAAAAGGAGAGAGAGAAAAGAAAAAACAATTACAGGCTAATATCCCTGATGAACAGAGATGCAAAAGTCCTCAACAAATTCCGCAATACATTAAAAGGATCATACATCATGATCAAGTGGGATTTATCTCAGGGATAAAAGGATGATACAATATTCACAAATCAATCTACATGATACATCGCATCAACAAAATGAAGGATAAAAATCACATGATCATCTCAATAGATGAAGAAAAGGCATTTGACAAAATCCAACATCTATTCATGACAAAAATTCTCAACAAAATGGGTAGGGCGGAACACACCTCAATATAATAAAGGCCATATACCACAAACCTACATCTAACATCATACTCAATGGTGAGAACTTGAAAGCTTTTCCTATAAAATCAGGAACAAGACAAGGATGCCCAGTCTTGCCACTTTTATTCAACACAGTATTGGAAGTCCTAGCCATAGAAATCAGATAAGAAAAATAAATGAAAGGCATCCAAATTGAAAGGAAATAAATAAAACTGTCACTATTTACAGATACCATGATATCACATATAGAAAACCATAAAGATTTCACCAAAAAACTATTTGAACAAATGAATTCAGTAAAGTTGCTGAATATAAAATTAATATACAGAAATCTGTTGCATGTCTATACATTAATAACAAACCACCAGAAAGAGAAATTAAGAAAAAAAAATCCCATTTACAATTGCATCGAAAAGAATAAAATACCTAGGAATAAATTTAACCAAGGCGGTGAAAGACTTCTACTCTAAAAACTATAAGACACTGATGAAGGAAATTAAAGAAGACAGAAATAAATGGAAAGATATCCCCTGTTCATGGATCGGAAGAATTAATATCGTTAAACTATCCATACTACCAAAAGCAATCTACAGATTCAATAAAATCCCTATCAAAATGCCCATGGCACTTTTCACTGAACTAGAACAAACAACTCTAAAATTTGTATAGAACCACAAAAGACTCTTAATAGCCAAAGCAGTATTAAGAATGAAGAACAGCTGGAGGTATCATGCTGACTTCAAATTATACTATTATAGTAATCAAAACAGTATGGTACTGGCAAGGATGTGGAGAAAAGGCAACCCTCGTGCAGTGCTGTATGTAAATTGATATAGCCGTTATGGAAAACAGTATGGAGGTTTCTCAAAAAATTAAAAACAGTACTACCACAGTATCCAGCAATTCCCCTTCTGGGTATTTATCTGAAGAAAATGAAAACACTAATTCAAAAAGATATATACACTCCATGTTCATTGCAGTATTATTTACAATAGCCAAGATATGGAAGCAACCTAAGTGTCCATTGAAAGATGAATGGATAAAGAAGATGTGGTGTATATATATATATCTATATATCTCTCTCTCTATATATATATAATGAAATATTATTCAGCCATAAAAAAGAATGAAATCTTGCCATTGGCAACAACATGGATGGACCTAGAGGGTATTATGCTAAGTGAAATAAGTCATACAGAGAAGGACAAATACTGTATGTTTTCACTTATACATATGTAAAATCTAAAAAAACAAAACAATTATAACAAAACAGAAACAGACTTGTAGATACAGAAAACTAGTGGTTCCTAGAGGGGTGGGAGATGGGGGGAATGTGAAATATGTAAAGGGGATTAAGAGGTACAAACTACCAGTTATAAAATAAATAAGTCACAGAGATATAACGTACAGCAGAGGGAACACAGTTGATAATATGTAGTAACTTTGTATGGTATGTAATGTATAAAAAATATCAAATCACTATGCTATACAACTGAAACTAATATGACACTGTAAGTCAACTATACTTCAATTAAAAAAAGAAAAAACTTCATCTTCTTTTAGGGTATTTTTATTTTCCTGCTCTTTGACAAAATGTTTCTTAATCTTCAGCAGTAATATATCAATATGGAGCGACAGTTTGACAATATGGTTCTCACTTTTCATAGTATAAATTCAAAGACAAATTGTGAACGAGTCAAGTGAAACTTGTAATTCACAGCTGTGAGGTCACACTAGTGAATTATAAGCTTTTCATTATGTCAGAACTGTGAATTACGAAGACTTTTTTCTGTATTTCCTGTCAAATAATTTATTAGCTACCCTGCTATCACAGGGTTTTGCAGCATGCCAGAACCAGAGAACACAGGGACTGTATTGTGACCATTCCAGAAGAATTCGTATATGTACAAGAAGAATGTTTAAAAGGAAACAGCGATGATTTTAAACTGTACTCTTCACAAGTTCAGTCATCCCTGAGGAGCCGTTAGTTTTCTCTAAATTGAAGCCATTGCCATCCCAAATTGAGGGAAGTTATCTTTTTATTGTTAGCGCCACTAACTATCATTTCTCAAAAGCCACAAAGGGTGTAATTCTAGACTGTTTAAAAAAATTAAAAGATACTCTTGTTAACATTAACCTCACTATTATTACTGCTATCATGAAACTCTCAGTGACTCTTTATAATCTGCATAGCCCTTTCATGTCTTATTTATTATTCACATTGATCCAATGAGGTACTATATTATATGAGTATATATCCCATATAATTAGGTATATACAGAAAGGTACTATATCCCCATTCACTTATGAGGAGATTGGGGTATAGAAAGGCCTCCAAGAAATGATAGAGGCTTATCCAAAGTCATGCCACGACTAAAGGTCAAAAGCAGGAATCACATATTCAGGTTCCAAGCCCAGAGGTTATTTCCCACTTTCCATAAACCTCCTTCTCTCTAGAAGCATGCAACTCAAATAAATCTTGGTGCTTCATACAGCCCAGTCTCTCTTCAGTGTCACATTTGAAGAAGAGTCCAGTATTCCAAAGTCATTTTTTAAAGTATTCCGACATCTGCACCTGCAAATCTTAAAGGAGATTTACTCAGTTTCAGTTTACACTCTACAGCCACACCAACTCCTATTTTCTCTTGTGCCCTCAAGATTCTTCCTGCTCAGAGTCAGTACGGTTGTTGCTACTTGTCCCCTTTCCCCTTTCTTTTGGTCCTTCTAATCCTGTCCCCCTCTCAGTAGCCCCCTAATTCTGCACCCCTAAGAGTCCAAGAACCAAGCACACACAACCAAATGCTCCTTGAAGTTCAGGGACGTAGACAGACAAAGGAGACAAAAATAAAATTCTTTTTTCATATATGAATACTGGTTGGGATACTGGAAGTTTGTAATACTCACTCAGTAAATCTTATCCCGATTTTTGTAGTTTCTGACCTTGCTAGCTTGAAGATCATAGTACTGATGACAATACTGTTGTATATGCATGTAAGTGTGATGGGAAAACCAACACTTGGCCACCATCCCTTCCCATGCCTCAAATAGTCCAACATTTGTCCAATTCCCTAAATGTATCATGCTCCTTCTAGCTTCTAGACCAGCACTTTCCACCTTTTACCCACCATGAACCATTGAGATAAACAGCAGAAGTTGCTGCAGGGACCAGGAGGCATCAGTACCTGCACTGAGATGACCTATTCAAGGCACTCCAGTGTACGAGGCTCGCTAACGGGGCCCTCAGTTCTGTGACTTTGAACATGCTGTTTTTCTACCTAGAATAATCTTCCTTTCCCCTCCATCTCATTTCTTTGTCTAGTTAGCTCTCCCCATCCTTCAAGACACGACTTAGGTGATACATCTCCCCAGAATGTCTCCCCGTGGCTTTTCCAAGGCCAATGAAGGTGATGGGCCCACAGAATTTCTGGGTTTATCCTCATTTTAGTGCCCCATACTGACTTGGTATTTAGCTCCATCTGCCACTAGACTGTAAGCATCTTGTAAATGGGAACTTCATTCAATATATATTCTATATATATTCATTGTGATATTTTTTAGGGTACCTAGCAAATGGTTGGTGCTCAATCACTGCTATTTAATGAATGAATGAATGAGTGAACTCTTCCTAGATATATGGTTCTAGATGTCACTGGTGGGGCTTGCAACCCTACTCCTAAAAAAGAACTCACCTCTGATAGTCCTGGCAGTGTCTTCCCAACATAATCACTCATTACTCCTACTACATAACATACTTTTTAGACAAATAGAACAACTTCTGTACTTTCATTCTTTCAACATTCTCAGTTATGAATGGGTGAAGCCAAACTATTCATTCCACAGTTATTTACTGTGCACCAGCTGTGTGCCAGGCACTGTGCTAAACAAAACCAATCAGGTCCTTTACTACACAAGGCTCAATAGATATGCAATAAAGACAGACATTAAAACAGTAATTAAATAAATAATTCATTGTTGCCTTTGTGATATGTGCTGCAAGTTTCTCAAATTGCTATGAGGACAGACAATGACAGATCTAACAGGGCTGTGACAGCCAGTTGACGTCCTACCTCCTCATCTCTCTTGTCAGTTACAGCTGCTTCCAAAGGGCCTTATTGGCAGGACCATGAGCCTCTGGGAAAGAGCTGAAGGGAAAATAACGTCTTCCTTCAAGGAACTCGTCTACCAGAGGCCCATGTATAGGGAATGGTTCCAGTCTAAGAATATCTAGCCAAGAACCGAAGTCACTCAAGGAACCTGGTGGTTTTTTCACTTTCATTGAATATGTGCTTATTTCATTTTTTTGAAATATCCTTTTTTCCACTTAACAAATACTTAAATAGTAGACCGCATATCTTTCACATACTGGAAAGCCTTCCTCTAATCTCTGTGTGCCTCCATCATTTAACTTGATGCCACCTCATGCAGCAAGTCTCCCCAGTTTCCCCCAACCCAGGTGTGTCATCTGACCTCCCATAGTACTTAGCTGCACCTCTCATGTCACCTACCATTTTCTGTGTATTATCTGTATATTATCTTTAGAGATATCCCAACTTTTGAGAAAGACAGAGGGAGGAAAGGAAACTGGGAAAGGAAGAGAGTTACTGACATGTGATGGCCTGGAGGACGGCCAGTCCAATCACTAAAGCTGATTAGTATCCCCTAAGGAGTCAATATTATCATAAGCAGGATGGGGAACACAAAGAACATTTAAGATTTAGCCACTATCTCCAGTAGGCTTCCCAAGACAGAGGGAAAAAATAGTACTGTAATCTTTTTAGACACGATTTGTAAAAAATGTAAGAATACCAAGATAATTGAGCCACCGCTAAAATGGAAAGTCGGTGCACATACCTGATTCACAGAAGATTTGATATGGTTAAATATATGTTATGGTATATGGTCCAACTTAGTGTTTTTAAATTGGATAATATTGACTTTAAAGCATCTTTCTCCTAGTTTTCAAAATAGTCAATGCTGAAATAGCACCCGTCAAATGTGTCCCTTGACTGTTATAACAAGCTTGTCCTAGATACAAGAAAACTAATTACAGAGTCTGTTTTTCTCCCTTTTCTATAAATACATTCTAAACAAAGGGTTATGTTCATAATTAAATACACAATATATTTCTTGAAAAAAATAAATGTTTTCATAAGATTTCATTCTCTTGGCAGCATCTCCACAGTAGCCAGAGCAATAAAAAGTTTAATCTTGCCCAAAATATGAAATTTTAGTGACACTGGGACTTCTGGAAAGCAGTCATTACACACCAGCATGTTGAAGGAATGTATTTTACGCATGAACTTGACTGAGTCTTCTCATGAAAAAGTTACACATACTTATGTTTGTGTGTTTAGTGGTACACTGATCTTTTACCTGCCTAAATTACAGTCATTTCTTTTCTAAATCTTGAGATTAACCAACCTTTAAGAAAACTGAGGGGATGTGGGGATACATGTATGCATATGGCTGATTCACTTTGTTGTACAACAGAAACTAACACAGCATTGTGAAGCAATTATACTCCAATAAAGATGTATAAAAAAAAGGAAACTGCAAAAGTTTAATTAGAATCACAAAACAAACTCCATTACAAAGGCAAATAATTTTGAGCCAGCTAGAAGTGTACTTGGAGTTCTAAATCTGAATGTTTTATCATTAGATCTGCTTGTCACTTTAGAGGTGAAATTAGATTAAAGAAATCAATTTTCTTTTTTTCTCTTTTCTAAGATCCCCACCATACTTTGACAACTAGTGGAAATTATATAAGGCAGTCTATGATTAGCAGTTAAGAGCATGGATTCTGGAGTCACACCAACATGAGTTCAAGCCCTAGCCTTGCCACTCACTGGTTGTGTGACCTTGAGAGAGTTCATCTTTCCAAGGCTCAGTTTCTTACCTATCAAATAGATGTAATAACTGAACTATATCATAATAATTTTGTAAAGATTAAGTGAAGATGTGTAGACTACACATGTGTAGACTACACATGTGTAGACTACATGGCTGGCATGTAATAAGTATTTTGTAAATGTTAGCTATTTATTTCATTATCATTATTTATTATAATGTATACTATATACTATTCTAGTATCACCCATTGTCCATGATCTAGGCTACCTTTTTTATCCACCTCCTCCCTACCCTCTTCCCCCGCAACTTTGTGAAATACTTGAGCCAATAGAAGATCCATGTGGATGAAGTTCAGGTGAGGTTATAGTAGTGGAGAGCCTACAGTTCCCCCATTACCAGGTTGTCACAGGATGTCCCAACATCCCCTCTGAAGTAGTGTCAAAAAAAGTCAAGTGGGGGGCTTCCCTGGTGGCACAGTGGTTAAGAGTCCGCCTGCCAGTGCAGGGGACACGGGCTCGAGCCCTGGTCTGGGAGGATCCCGCGTGCTGCAGAGCAACTAAGCCCGTGCGCCACAACTACTGAAGCCCACGTGCCATGACTGCTGAAGCCCGTGCGCCTAGAGCCCGTGCTCCGCGGCAGGAGAGGCCATCACAATGAGAAGCCCACGCACAACGGGGAGTGGCCCCCACTCGCCACAGCTAGAGAGGGCCCATGCGCAGCAGCGAGGACCCAATGCAGCCAAAAATAATAAATAAATGAGATAAATAAATTTAAAAAAAAGTCAAGTGGGAAACTGGAACTTTTATTTCTGATGGGCAATAATAGCCCTCCCTCTCCAACAGTGGGAACCACATAGGAAGCCTGGATTTCCACCCCACCTGGCAGTAATGAGGTGACCCATTCTTGCATACCCCACTCCAAGAAGACATGGCAATCTTAAATATGTATGCACCAAATCACACAACTACAAAGCACACTAAGCAAGCTAATATAACTGAAAGGAGAAATAAACAAATCCACATTTATAATTGGAGACTATAATTCAACACTCCTCTCTCAACAATCGATACAAGACAATTGAACAAGACAGAAAATCGGCAAAGATATAGAATTCAACAGCACCACCAGCCAACAGAATCTAATTGATATTTATAGAATGCTCAGCCCAACAATAGAAATTATATTTATTTCAAGTTCCCACAGAAAATATATTAAAAATAAACCATACCCTGAGCCATAAAACAAAATTCCATAAGGAATTTAAATCATACAGTGCATTCTCCCACCACAATGGACTCAAACTAGAAATCAGTAATAGAAAGATGTCAGGAAAATCTGCAAATGTTTGGAAGCTAAATAACACACATATATAATCCATGAATCAAAGAAGAAGTCTCCAGGGAAATTTTCTTTAAATGCATTAAAATGAATGAAAATGAAAATATGGCATACCAAAATTTGCTACATTTTGATGGTATGTATCAATAGCTAAAGCAGTGCTGACATTAGAAATGCATACATTAGAAAACAGGGTTAGTCTCAAATCAATACTCCAAACTCCCAACTCAGTAAGTTAGAAAAAGTAAGTAAAAGTAAACCCAAAGTAAGCAGGAGGAGGGAAATAAAGAGCAGAAATCAATGAAATTAAAAACAGAAAAACAATAGTGACAATCAATAAAACAAAAAGTTGGGTCTTTGCAAAGATCAGCAAAATGACAAATCTTTAGCAAGAATGACCAAAAAAAAAAAAAAAGAAAGAAAGAAAGAAAAGAAAGAACACACAAAAACTACTAACATCAGGAATAAAACAGAAGCTATCATACAGACCCTACATACAGCAAATGGATAAAAAAAAGAACACTATTACCAACTCTACACACATAAATCTGACGACGTAGATGAACTGGACCAATTTCTAGAAATGCAAAAACTACCGCAACTAACCCAATATAAAGCATTATTTGAATAGCCTTACAACTGTTAAGGAAATTGAATTTATAATTTTAAAACTGCCAAAAAAACAAATCTCTAGACCCAAATGGTTTCACTGGAGAGTTCTACAAAACATTTAAAGAATTAAAACCAACCCTACAAAATCTCTTCCAAAAAATTTTAAAAAGAGTGAATACTTCTATATTAGTCAGAATTCTCAAGAGAAAGAGAACCAATGGCATATATATATATATATATATATATATATATATATATATATTATATATATATACACACACACACACACACGATGACTATTGTCAGGGTTTGGAAACCTGTGCAGAACCACTGGCTTCATGGGGTAAGGGACAGCCAAGAGAACAGACCAATGGTTTCTTAGGCTACTGGTGTGTACGTATTTCAAATACTTTAGGTGTAACGTTATGTATTGCCTTGAAGTCAATTTTTATTTTCCTGAGACACTGTTGCATTTGCTTCATACTGTTGATCTGCATGCGACAAAGAGTTCCTGCAATGAACATATTCCAACTTGGGCAACCACTAAGCCATCTAAGGTTAAGCCGTTGTCTACTAGCATATGGGCAAGAGACTCTGGGCTCTGAGTTAGGAGTGTGGGGCTCGGGAGTCTTGGCACTTGGACGAGGAGAGGGCCATGACCACGCACTGGTTGGCACTAATGACTTTTGATTGCTGTGCCTTGTGTTGTGCCTGCAGTGCCCAGTATGGTGGTGACCCCATGAACAAGGAAATCAGGAAAGGCACTTTATTCGGTGGGACGTCAGATTTGAGGGGGGTCTATACAAACTGAAGAATAAGCCCAGAGTCACCAGTGTACATTGACAGGGGTAAAGGACTATGGGAAAGGAAGCAAGGTATATACAGTACAGTATAGATGCCCCCCTACTTTGGACGGCAATAGACCGCATCATATTACTACAGGGGGCTAAGAGCACACAGTTCCCTGGCCAAAGGTCACTTACGTATCAGGAAGAGCTGAGCGTGAGCCAAACAACTCGCTTGTCAGGGCAGCAGCAGCAGATGTAATATTGCTTCCCTGCCTTGTGATGGGTGCAGATCAGGGGTGAGTACAATTGGGCTGCGTCAGGAAAGCATGGGACAGAGAGAGAGGCGTACGATAGGATATTTGGTCCCTTCTGACCAAGGACTGGGTGGTTTGCAGACCGGGCAATATCTCGGTGGTGTAGGCCTGTAGCGGGGGTCTTCAGGTGGGGACTTGTATGGCACGCCCAGCAGTTGCAGGCGTGCAGTGCCTGGGTGGTTAATTTCTGTGAGATGGACATACACATGAGAGGTGTTGGTTAAAGCTCAGAGATCTGGCAAGAAGAGGGGGACTGTCCGGTTGGTATGGGAGGCTCCAGATGTCCCCTTGTATTTGTCGGGTACCAGGTCATCATGCAGGTGGAGACTGGAGTTGGGGTTGGAATGCAAGTAGCTGGACCCAACCAAAAGCAATTCCCCTTTGTGTTTAGGAGGACTCAGAGGATTGAGACAGGCTCTAAGTGGCCATTT
Organism: Delphinapterus leucas; assembly: GCF_059928025.1. Classification (NCBI taxonomy): domain Eukaryota; kingdom Metazoa; phylum Chordata; class Mammalia; order Artiodactyla; family Monodontidae; genus Delphinapterus; species Delphinapterus leucas. The sequence continues at coordinate 75,119,623 of NC_143145.1, read as the reverse complement.
AAGCAGGGGTGGGGACCTCCAGATAAGGGTGAGAAGCTATTAGGCAAGCAGTGTTTTGGGCCCAGTGCACCACTAGGCGGCTCGAGGGGGTGTCAATCCTCATGTGGTTTTTTCACCCACAGTTTGGCAGAAGGCCTGCATGCGAGAGAAAGATGGGCTTGAAGTTAGACGTACTGTATTGCAAATTCCAGGAAAAGAAAAAGTCCAGGGTATCAAACTGGTGGAATCACAGGCGGTCGGGGCCCAGGGCAGCTGGCAGTGTGGCACTCAGCAGCTGGCGACTGGCTGGGGCCGTGGGAACAGGAGGCAGGCTGAGTGCCTGATCATGATGCCACGGGGTGAGAGGGATGGTACTTGACCGGCGCTATCAGTGAAGCACAACAACTCTCTAGACCCAAGTGGCTGCCCGCCTGCAAGGGACAGTGGCAATGGAGGTGCCACTGGCATTCACCCATCATCAAGGAGCAAGGGGCTGATTACAGGGGAGGCCACTTCCTCTTGCAGCTTAGAAAGGCGCCCTTGATCAAGTTCAGCCCTCTTCTGAAGGTACCATTTCTGTTTCAACAGAGAGGATTCAGTAGCTGGGCCAAGCTGCTGGGGGAGGTTTCATGAACCTAGGGCATGAGGGGTACTTGGGTTCTGAGCTCCACTGTCTAAAAGCCTAGATCTCTAACAATGCCCAATAAGCCACAAAAAATTGCCACTCCAAAGGCATACAGCAGGGGACTGAGAGATGGGGGCATCTGGCCCAGCACCCCATGGCAGTCAGCAAGCATCATGCTTGATCCATAAGCTCCAAAAGGTGTGTTCCTCAGTGCCCTGGGCCTCAACGCAGAGGCTGGTACTGGGTGGCACTAGAGGAAGGGCCTGTTGTGTGGCCAGTTGCACCAGTTCCAGGGCACATTTCTATTGGGGTCCCCAGGTGAAGTTGGTGGGCTTTCTTATAAACGGGCCAAATGAACAAGAGATGTGGTATGTGCTATGGGCAGAACCCAAAGAGGCCCAATAGGTGTCAGACCTTTTTGAGTGTCTGGGAGTTTTTAAGAAAAGAAGCTGTTGTTTGACTGCATCATGAATTTGACTGCTGTCAGAGGGGCAGACAATACCCAGGAATTTAACTGAAGTGGCAGGACCATGAACCTTCTGTGGGACAACAGCCCCACCTCCACTTTAAAGGCCAGTAATCAGCATGATCCGAGTCCTGTAAGACTGTATGGTGGAGCCAGATCTGAGGTAGCCACACCATCACCACAGAGATGAAACACTGTCAGTTTTCTTGGAGGAATTTGGTAGATTAGCCCAATGAGGGCTGCAAGTAAATAATAAGGCTTTGAGCAATCCCAATTATTTATTTGGATATTGGAACCCAGGTCAGCACTCTATAAGGAACTTCTGTAGTAAGACACTAAATCACAGGGGCTGTAATGGCAGGGAGGTTTTTTTTTTTTTTTTTTTTTACCTGTCTTGTTTGCTGTGTATCCTTTGTACCTGGCACAGAGTAGGTACTCAATAATTGTTTACCAAATAAATAAATTCACAGCTTCCATCACATATGAATCACTGGCATTTAGTTACTATCAGATTTACTATCATCCTAAAATGTAGCATTACTGGAGGTTTCTAACGTGCAGGTTCAATTAACACCTGATGAAAAATTGTTCCTTGGCCACATGCTTCTGCATTTAGACAGACCATTCCACTGTCATTGATGAAGAACCACATGTCTTCCAGGAACTTGGACACAAAAAGACCTTGGTCCCACCCTCATTCTACCCAGAGGTACAAGTATAAACAGAACTCCCTTCTGCAAGCATGACCTTCTGTGCTGTAGTTAAGCCTGTCTTCTCCCTCTTCCATTTCCCACCTTCTTCTCTTTTTCTGGGAGATAGGTTTCAAACTCTCACTGTTGCAGCCTCGTGAAAGAGCCAGAGCCAGGAGACCACAGCTAAGCCACGCCCAGACTCCCAACCTCCAGAAACTGTGAGTTAATAAATGTTATTGTTTTAAGACAGGAAGTTTGGAGTAATTGGGGTAATTCTGATCTCAAAATTAACTTACAGATCCAAGAAGCTCAGTGAACTTCAAGCAAGATAAATACAAAGAAAACCACACCTGGTCACATCAGAATCAAAATGCTGAAAACCAAAGGTAAAGAGAAAAATAACATACCACATAGGGGCTGACAACAATAATAATGACTAACTTCTCAATGAAATCAATGGAGACCAGTGGCAAAAAAATGTTCAAAGAGAGCAATGGTCAACTCCAGTGAAGACCCTTCAAATTTACAACAAAATAAAGACACTTTCAGACAACAAAAGCTGAGAAAAAAAAAACTTCAACAGCAGACCTGCACTACAGGAAACTCCAAACAAGCAAGCAAGCAAACAAATACATAAATAAACAAACCTCCAGGTTCAAGGGAATAACATCAGATGGAAACCTGGATCTATATGAAGGCATAAGATGTACTACATATGGTAAATATATGGGTAAATATAAAGATCTACATTCTTTACAATTTTTCTTAAAGGACAACATACTGTTTAAAACAAAATCATAACATAATAACGTAGGGGCTTACAACCTATGTAAAGCAAAATATATAGCAACAACAGCACAAAACAATGAAAGAGGCGTAAGCGGATTTCTATAATGTCGAAGGTTCTCACATTTTACGTGAAGAGATACACTCTTAATTCTAAGTAGACTATTGTAAGTTAAGAATATATATTGTAATTCTTGGAGCAGCCACCAATAAATAAATAAACCAAAAAGCCAATATAAAATATAAAAATAAAATGAAATACAAAAAAATACTTGATTAAACAGAAACAAAGGAGGAAAACAGGTACTAGAAATAGATGGGACAAATAGAAAATGAACAGTAAGATGGCTGAGGTAAACTAAACCATATCATTAAGTATCAATACATTCCATGCAAATGGATTAAACTCTTCAACTAAGAGGAAGGGACTCAGAATGATTAGAAAACAAGACCTAACTGTATGTTGTATACAAGGTACACACTTTAAATATAAAGTTACAAATCGGTTGAGTTTTTAAAAAAAATAAAAAGCGACAGTGCACACAATAAGCTGATATGACTAGACTAATACCAAAGTGAACTTCAAAACAATAAGTATTTACAGGAACAGGTAGAGGCATTTCATAAAGGAAAAAGGGTCAATTCATCAGAAAGACATTACAGTCTTAACTGTGTATGCCCCTAAAAATATAGAGTAAATATTTATAAAACTAAAAGGAGAAAGACACAAATCCATAATCATGATTAAATATTTTATCATTCCTCTCTCAGTAATTGATAAGACAAAGAGATAAAAAAATTAATAAGGATACAGAAGATCTGAACAATATTATCAGCAATTTGACTTAAATCTACCAATAACCAAGAAATTTAGAATTCACATTCTTTTTAAACGCACATAGAATTTTATTCATGAAGTAGACTATATGCTGAGTGCCAAAATAAGTCTCAATATATTTCAAAATGTTGAATGTTAAAGTATGTTCTCAGAATAAGAAAAATTAAATTAAAAAATAACAACAGGACATCTTTTAAAAATTCCCAAAAGTTGGAAACCAAATAATATACTTCTAAACAACCCATGGTCCAAAGAAAGATGACAAGGAAAATTAGAAAATACTTCTAATTGAATGATAATGAAAATACAACATCCAAAATTTCTAGGATGCCACAAAACCAGGGCTCCAAAGGAAATTTATTTTAAATGCCCTTATTAGGAAAAAGTTCACTGAGAAAAAAATTATAATAAAAGCTAATAAATTGAAAGATATAACAGTTCATGATTTGGAAGAGTTAATATTATTAAAATATTATTCTTCCCCTAGTTGATCTAAAGATTCAGTGCAATCCAAATTAAATCTGAGCAGTTATTTTGAAATTGGCAAGCTGATTTTAAAATTTATATGGAAATGCAAATTACCAGGAGTAGCCAAAACAATTTTGAAAAACAAGAACAATGACGAATAACTTCAACTACCTGATATCAATACTAACTACAAAGCTATAGTGATCAAGACAATGTAATATTGGTGTCAATATAGAAAAATACATAACAGAACAGGATAGAGTTCCCCAGTATACAGCCAACTGATTTTGACAAAGGCACCAAGTATCCATGGAGAAATGATCAGGGTTTGTTTTTTGTTTTTCAACAAATGGTGTTGGAACTATATACCCACGTGAGGAAAAGAAAATTCACCTCAACTCCTATCTCACCAACACATAAACTGATTGAAAATGAACTACAGACCTCAACATAAAAAAATTAAAACTCTAACACTTCTAGAAGAAAACTAAAGAATATCTTTTTGACCTGCAGGTAAGCACAGATTTCTTAGACAGGACACAAAAAAATATTAACCGTAAAAGAAAAAAAAAAAAGGTTAATTAGACTTCATCAAAATTAAAACTTCTACTCAACAAAAGCCATGATAAAGAGAAGAAAAAGGCTCCTAAGGCTGTTAGAGTGTCTCTAAGAATTGAGCACCATTGCCCAAGCAGTGGCTACTCACCAGCATCTCCCTGTATTGGCTTCACTTTTTCCTAGTTCCTCACTCCTGCTCCCTGGGGTCAAATTCCAAAATACCCACACACAGCCTTTCACCTCAGTCTCTGCTTCCAGGGCATTCCAGGCTAAAACAATATTCTAGTCAAGAAATTACAGGTAAAGTCTCTTTGGCTAGGAAGAAAGGGAAACTAACACTTCCTGAGCACTCAGTATATGCCAGGCGCTCCACATTTGCTATTGCACTTGACACCCACCAGAGCTACGAACAGGGAAACTGGGGTCCAAGTTATTCAAAGTTACACAGCTTTTCCAGGGCTACAAAATACAGGTTTCTCTAACTTCAGTTTATACTCTTTCTTATTCTCCATGCTGCTCCACGATACCTGTCTTTGACTACCGTCTTAGATGTATTTTTGGAAGTGAACTGTCATGATAAATAATAACAATAGTAGCTATTATGCATTGAGTGCCTATTTATGCCAGACAATTAGCTAAGCACTTACAATTAATCCTCACTGTAGTTCTATAAGCTGTTACTATCCCCATTTCATTCAATTGAAAATGGAGGATTGCTGGGGTTAACTTTCCCAAAGTCCCCTGCTAGCAAGATAATAGCTAATATTTGTGTTTACTATGTGCCCCCAACATCTATAATTTCATTTAATCCTCACATCCACTCATGAAAGAGGTTCTTTATGATCATCACATTACAGAGCCAGCTACCCCAAAAGTCCATGGGTATCTTTTTCTCTCCCACGCTGCCTCTCATTACAAGAAAGGGGGAAAAGGAGGAATGCATAACCAGAAAAAAATATATAGTCTACCATGATCACTTTCTACATCAGCTGTGTTGAGAAAAGGCTTGGACAAAGTGCTCTGAACAGAGCCACACTCTCACCAATCAGTGCCTACTAAAAATATGACTGGCGAATGGCTATTTTAAGGAAGAGTTTCTTAACTTCACCACTATTTTGAGCAGGATAATTTTTTGTGGTAGGAGATTATCCTGTACATCATTAGATATTCAGCATCATGCCTGGCCTCTGACCACTAGATGCCAATAGCACCTGCCCCTCAAGACAACCAAAACTGTCTTCACACTTTGCCAAAATCGTGCCTAGTTTAGAACCACTGGTGTATGATATTTTAACCAAATCCTTTTAATTCTAAAACTGAACAGAGCATACCAGGACAATGGCTCTCAGGAGAATCCCACTCCGGGGGGAACTGAATTGTGGATATATGAACAGACTCACAACATCTCCTGCCCTACTCTTACTTCCTCCCTCCTACTCTTTTGTCCCCAACTCCCAGGGATGCCACCCACCCACTAACAATAGACCAAAGCACTGGAAGAGACCTTGCTCCTGGGCCATGAGGGTCCTCCTATTTCTCATCAGGTATCTCTCCTCTGATTCAAGTTTTTTGTCTAGCCCTGATTTGCATACTGTCATAATCAGACTAAGAACAAAACCTATGTAATTGGCTCTGCCTCTAAACGACAAGCATACCATGTTAAGAACACTGTTTCTATATTTACAAATCCAAGACATGACTGAAAGCATCACGCTCTCACCGTAGGAACAATATTCCCATAATCAATCATCCAAAGCAAACTGTATGATTATTTGTATTATCCAGGATTTCAAGGCTCTGTTTCAGGGCAGAGAAGCCAAGTAGAAATACGCCAACTTATTCAGCAACCCCCTTTCTCCTTCATACACAAATAGAGCTATTGTTTACATTATTTTGTCCAAAGTTTTGACATGAATTACCCTAAACATTCTAAATTTATGAGTTATAAATAAATGTTACTGAGTCAAATCTATAAGTAAGAGATATGACTAGCCTAAAAAGACCATAGAAGGTTTTAAAATATTTTTCTAAACTATCCATTCTTTCTGACATTAAGTCATGAAACAGTACAATGTGTGTGTGTGTATGTGTGAGATACAAGGTGGCAAACACTATGGGTGTATACTCTCTTAGTAATCTGGCCAAATAAAATGTCCTTCTACAAAGCTATTCTGTAAATAACTTCTATAAAGTTCTAATGATGTCTTTTAAATAAATCTCTACAGGTGTAGTTAAAATGGGAAATTTAAAGACAACATCAAAATGAGTCCAATCATGACATTTATCCTTACAAGGAATATTTTACATTTATATATAGAGGCATTGTTTTCTACTTCTAATATATGTATTTGAAAGATTGAGAGCCACACAGCAGACATCTGGGCCCTCCCTAATAGAATAGGTTTTATTAGAGTCACAACCCAGTGAAACCAGAGAAAAAAATGTACTTTCAATTTACAAAATCTTTATATACGTGTAATCTAGTCCAAGCATTCAAAAGAAGAGATAATTGCATAAGTTAAAGAACTGTGACTTAATAAAAGTTAAAAAGTAATTGGTATCAAAGTTAATTAAACTCTGGATCTTCATTCTTTTGTTCCAATCCCATTTTAAAACTTAGTGCCAAAGTAAAAATGATTTCCATTAGGCAAATAATTACAATGGAGACTCCCTTTATGAATGTAGCAATGTGCATAGACCAATGTACATCAAATAAATAAATATCTATACAAATTTTCATTCTAAATGAAAATTTAAATTAGATTTTGCTTTAAATGAAAATCTGTTTCTTACACAGTTGTTGTGAGAAACAAGATTATACATGTAAATATACTATAAATCTTGATATGTTATGTAAAATGTGGCATTTGTTCGATTTTCACACAAGTTTCCCCAGGTATTAGCTTAGTGAAATATTTCCAATGATACATACCATCTTCCTGCTATCCGCCTCCTTGCCTTCCCCACTAAAATAGGGATAATTACCTTACCATAAAGTTATGTTCCATTAAGAAGTTAGAAAACAGAAATTATACCCCTTCAAATCAGTGAGCAAATCACAAGTAAACACTAAAACCCTTTTGACTCACCTGCCTCGGCATTTTGTTCCATTTCCTGAGTTAAAAGTCGCTCTTTTGGCCTGACCCAGCATATGTACCCAGCTCCTCAGCTTTCCTTGGATTTCTCTGCAGCTGCTAAGTCTTGAAAGCAGTAAGGAGGCCGCCTCATCTGGGCCCGCAGAGTCCATCTCTTCTCTATTCTCTGGTTACTTGGTCGATGATTGCTAAGTGTTCCACTTTCTGGGAAAGTGCACACGGGTGGTATCCGATTCAGCCTAGCCCACTCTATGTCGGAGGGCATGATTTTAATACATCCACAAACTCTTCTGATGCTATCAATGCCTGTAACTCCTTCTCTTATTGTTTTCTTTTTTGCCTAAAAGTTTGTTTCTCTTCTCTATCGGATCTCCAAAGGTCTCTTGAGGTATATGAGGCATACGTGGATTGAATGAAAGCCATGAGACGAAAAGTTAGACTTAGGCAATTACTTTAGGATATACAATTTTTGAGGAGAAAAATACAGAAAGCTGTCAGCCAGATCTAGAGTTTCTTACTGTCCCCCAAACTACAGAGTTGTTAAACCTCATTACAGAGGTCTCCAGTATACTGTTTTCCTCTGTATTATGTTGAGCTATAAATGTTACTGAAAATTCCAGCCATATAAGATTTCCTAGGGCTTCCCTGGTGGTGCGGTGGTTAAAAATCTGCCTGCCAATGCAGGGGACACGTGTTCGAGGCCCGGTCCGCGAAGATCCCACACGCCGCAGAGCAGCTAAGCCTGTGCGCCACAACTACTGAGCCTGCACTCTAGAGCCCGCGAGCCACAACTACTGAGCCCACGCGCCACAACTACTGAAGCCTGCGTGCCTATAGGCCATCCTCCATAACAAGAGAAGCCACTGCAATGAGAAGCCACCACCATGAGAAGCCCACGCACCGCAACCAAGAGTAGCCCCCACTCGCCGCAACTAGAGAAAGCCCGCGCGCAGCAAAGAAGACCCAACGCAGCCAAAAATAAATAAATTTATTTTTTAAAAAATTCCTAAATTCTACAGTGTCTTTTCTTGATCTCCTGAAAATTTCCGGCTAGCTCCATTCATATCAAAATACCCTCAAACAAAAGCAACAGTAGATGGCAGAGGAGGAAATAAATTCTCCATTAAAAGACAAAAGGCTCAACCACAAAGGCCCATATTGAATAACAACCAAATGTTGCAAGCAAAGCTCAGTTCCCAAAGGCTAAGAAGGCCCCATGGTGGATTGTCTCCCAATGATAAGCGTACATCTCTATTTCTAGGAGTACAATTTTGCTAATCTAACAATGCATAGGCACACTGAATACAAAGTACTTAGAAATGGTAAGTCCACATTTGTGACATTTGATGACTGGCATAATTAATAATGAGGCCATACAAAACTTAGGGTAGGTGGTGAGCCTCTAGCTAAACATCACTACTTTCTGAACTTTTTTAGCAAATTACCTAAGCACTCAGCATTGCATCCCCTGCTCTCCATTAATGTACATCTTCTAGTCTTCAAAACTAACTAAAAACTTACTTTCTCCACAAAATCTTCCCTGAATAGCCATCACTGTCTCTGTTTATTTCTTCCTAACACCACTTCAATTTATGTTTAACCTGCGCTCTATTCATGTATAATGCTGACCTGGTGTTAAGCATGTGTCTCTCTCAGCCTGCAAATGGTCTTGTTGTAAATTAACAGAAGGAATATGCTTCATCCCCTAGGTCACTTACAGTGGAAATTACTGAACACTTGCTTTGCACTTTGTGTCTGTTAATTCAGTAGTTCCTCACACTAATAACTGAGGCAGTAGACCAGCTGCAGTTCAAAACCTTAGTAGGTAGAAGAGAGACCCCAAAATCTCTCTCAAACCTACCCCTTATTTTCTCTCTCTGCCACCATTATAGTACCTAATAGAGGGCTGTGCCCAGTGAGAAGACAAAAAGTATTATTTCAACTTAATTCAAACCACATTTATTGAGAGTCCAAAGAAAATAATTGTGATAGACACTGTAGAGCAGTGAATCTCATCCAAGGATGATGCTTTCCCCAGAGGGCATCTGGCAATGTCTAGAGACATTTTTGGTCATCACAACTGGGGAGAAGGCGCTACTGGCATCAAATGGGTAGAGGCCAGTGATACTACGCACCCTACATCATGTGAAGCGAGGGGACCAATCTGAGGAAAACACTGGCTGGCTGAGGAGCAGTCCGGTTGGGGTGGGATACAGGGTATAAACAGGAAAGCAACGAGAAATAAACTTGGAAAGGTAGTGGGGCTTGTAGTTGCAACATACCATGAAGACTTACAGGTCTTACAGGTAAGACCATTCCTTACCTGTAAGGAATGTACACTGAATTTGATACCTAGTGAGGAGCTGGCTCCAGCTAAACTTAGCTATGAAAGCAGTGTCAGAAGGAACTGGAGTGGGAAGAAATAAGAGGCAGGCAGATTTGTTGGAAGCCTTGTTTTACAATTGTGCAATTGAGATGCAATGAGGAAGCACTAGGAGTTGGGTTTACAAAATATGTGGAATATAAAATCCACATTTCTTGCCAAGTAACTATATGGAATCAATACATATGGAGTGAATAAGCCAAAAATGATTGCCTAGTTTTGATTCTGCATAGAAAGAGGAAACGCAGTTTGAAAGGTTTGGGAATGGAAGGATTAATAATTATTTTCGGACATAATGGGGTGCAAATGAGAGACGTGAGACCACTGTGGCACATTTTGGAGCACAGGATTCTGGAGCACAGAATAAAAATGAAGGCTAAAAAGGGAGATTTGCAAGAAAGTAGATGTTAACAATGGTGCCTGTGGACATAAAACAAAGAAAGAGACAAGTGAAAGGGCCGCGGTCAGAATTTTGAGAAACTCCTCCATTAGTCGACCAGAGAAGAAGGGAAGCAAGCAAACAAACAAAAAATGGAATGGAAGGGAAATGGGAGGAGAATCAAAACAGTGCTATGTTAGATAGGACAAGAAAAGAGAAGGTGGTCGGGCCCATGAAATGCTACAGAGAAGCTGGGAAAGATGAGGTGTGAAAACAAATCTTTGACCTCAACAATTAAGAGACAGTTGATGGCACTGAGTGGGCAGTTTATGTAATGTGGTCAGGACACAAGACAAATTACAGGGGTGCAAAGGAGTTGCTGAGAAAGTGGTACAGCTTATCATGATGGAAATATTAAGATAACTCTATAATGTACAACTCTTAACCTTTCTTCTCTTTGGAGCTGCTGCTCCAGAGCATCTGTGTGGCAACTTTTGAATGTGACCAATTATCACAAGAGATAATTCACTGGGGAAAATATAGATTACCTAAAGAACGAATGACTTTTAAAAGGTTATCTTTCAATTATTAAGTTATATGACACTTAAAAAGTCTTTCCTATGGAAAAAAGAAGTTTTTAAGTGATTAGCTTTCTAGACCTAGATAGTCCTCCAAACTTAAGTTATAATGTACTAAAAATATTTCAAATATATCTAGAACATTATTTAGAATATTATTTTTTAAGAAAAAATAAAATGAGTTTTTATTCCCTCTCGTGCTAATTACTGCATATCAATTTTGGAGGTTGAGAATGGTACTTTGGGGACATCAATAGCTTTGACATTAGAGAAATCAGCTCTTTACATTGGTATAAGGGAAAATATTTTACTATATTTGCCTAGGAGGGTAACTCTATAGGCCAGTCCCCTCCCAGCAAATGGGACCACAAAGACCCCAGTTATGAATCACAAAAATCTCCCTTTTCCCAACGTTGCTCCTCCCTGGTTTATGCTGTCAGTTGTAAATTATAGTTATAAGTTGGGAATGCTTATATTACACACAATCACCCTCATAAGGGTATTAATTTATTCAATAAATATTTATTAAGGTGAAGGTGACCTTGTCCTGAAGGCTGGCTGACCAGAAACGGAGTTGGCCTTTTATCAATACAAAGTTTAATGGCTACTGGTCGTAGCCCAGCACTCAAGACAAGGATTCCCGGTCAAACACAAGGCTTGGACCACCACACTCAGTGATGCCACAGGAAGGATTCTTGCATTCCAGATCCTGAAGGCTTACATGGCAAATCACACCACTGCCTGTCACAGCGTAGAGCTACAACTACGAAAACTGAGTTGCAGCTCCCTTATCTGAGCAAGAAAGAGCTCGTGTTACCCACACACAAAAAGAGCTGTCAGGACAGGACTGGAGCCAAGGTTCTGCCATTGTAAATGCTTTTGTATTCAGGGAAGTGGATGATGCTTATCTAATCATGCAGCTTAAAAGGCCCATAGCCTAAGGGTCAGGGACCCTCCAGTCTAACATCTGCACTTGCTAGATCTCTTTGCAATGCCCGGGAATGTGACGAGAAACAGGGGACCTGTTATGGCCCCTGTCTCCATGAATTTTCCCCATAAACGCTGCTCCAGCAGGCCCCTTGCATGTGCTGCTTGGCCATTTGCCCTTGATGTACAAGTACCGACAATAAATCAGACACTGGAGACACGGAAGTAAACAAAACAGAAAGTCCCTGCCCGCAAGCTTACACTCCCCTGGGAAGAGAGAAAGCCAACAAACAAATCAGTAGATAATGTACCAAGTGGTGATAAGTGATATGAGGAATAATAAAGCAGTGGAGAGAGAACGATCATGGAGGATCAAGGAGGTATACAGGGTGGACTGCAAAAGTGATAGCTGAGCAGTCACCTAAAGGAAGCGAGGGATTGAACCATATGTCTGTGCAGAGAAAAGCATTCTTGGCAAAGAAAACTCAGTTCAAAGATCTTGAGACAGGAGAATATTTTGTACGTCGAGAAAGAGCAAAGAGGCGTTTGCTGTTCCAGGAGATCAAGAGTAGAGAAGAGTGGGAGGAGATGAGGTCCTTCAGACCATGGTAGAGGCTTTGGATTTTACTTTGATCCAGATGGAAGGCCACTGGACGAAGCTGACTCGAATTTCAGAAAGATCCCTCGGGTTTCCTGTGGAGAAGAGGCAGGGTATGGAGAAGTATCCAGTGACATGTAGAAGCAGGGAAGTGATTAGGGACTGACGGTAATCATCTTGGCAAGAGATTTGGTAGCTCGGAGTGGGATGAGTGGTAATAGAGACCATGAGAAGAGGCTGGATTTGGGAAATATTTCCAAAATTGAGCTGACAGGGTTTTCTAGTGACTTCGTAAGAGAAAAGTTAAGGATGACACAATTTTGTGGGCAGTTTTGGCCCAAGCAACTGGAAGCCATTTACTGACAAAGGGAACTGTAGGATGATCACGTCTGTAGAGGCAAACTGAGTTCAAGCTGGGACACGTGAAGTCTGAATGGCTTCTTAGACCAAGAAGAGATACTAAAATTGCATACATAACTCCTGCCATTCAGAAAAGTCATAGGGACAAGATATAAACTTTGGGAGTCACCAGCACAGAGGGGGAATTTAAGCACACAGGCAAGGTCACCTAGGAAAGCCATGCACTAAGATGTGGTCTGGGACCTCTGCAGATCCCCAAGATCCTTTTAGGAGGTCCACGTGGTCAACATATCTTCATAACATACTGAAATAGCATTTGCTTTTTCCATTCTCATTCTCTCACAAGTGTGCAGCGGAGTTTTCTAGGGACCACATGAGCTGTGTTACGGCAACAGATTAAATGCAGAGGCAGATATGAAAATCCAGCTGTCTTCTATTAACCTAGGCATTAAAGAGATCAGCAAAATGTAAAGCTATGCCACTCGCTGCTAAATTTTTGTGTTTGGGAAAATATAGTTATTCTTCATAAAAATATGTTATTTGGAATTCCCTGGCAGTCCAGTGGTTAAGACTCCATGCTCCCACTGCAGCGGGGTGCAGGTTTGATCCCTGGCTGGAGAACTAAGATCCTACATGCCTCGCGGTGCAGCCAAAAAAAAAAAAAAAAAGTTATTTATGTTAATATGTAATGGGTTTTGTCAGGGAGGAAGAAATTTTACTCTACACCTCCAGGTTCTTCTGGCTGATCTAAGAATTAAGTTGACATGAGAAAGATTAACAAGAGAAAATCAAACAAAAGTTTAATAACGTGCATACATGGGAAAATCCCAGAAAAACCCGAGTAACTTGCCAAAATGGCCAAAACTCTCACCTTAAATACCATCTTCAGCTAAAGACACAAGAGAATGTTGAGGTAGCAGTGGTTTTGGACTTCAAAGGGGAGGAAAGCAATTGCCATGGAGATGGAAAAGCAAATGTTTGGTAAACAAATACTTGCTGGGCCAGGAATGGACAGTGGGACACAGAGTGGACTTTTATCTGTAGGTCCTGCCCAGAGTCCCCCACCTCACTTAGCCCATATCCTTTGCAGATTTCTCTGGCCATAGCTCTATTCCAGGCACAGACCCTCTATCTAAGTTCTTTTAGGCAGTTAAGGGGAAGGTCAAAGTTTCTCCCTGAGTCTTTCGGGCCTTGGTGGTTTTCAGCTTGAAATAATCCACATGCCAAAGAGACATTTGGGGGCAGCAAGGCTTTCTCCCCTACAGTTTGTTACTGTTATTTTTAAACAAGTTAATGAATTTTTTACATGTCTTGGTTTCAGTTGCTAATATAATAATTGTCAATAGAAATAACCCACATAAGCCAAAGCTCTTTGGGATCCTCTTAAGTAATTCTGAAGAGCTTAAAGAGGTCTAAGACCAAAGAGCCTGAGAACTGCTGACCTGGGAGTAAGTACGGAGGTGAAGGAAAGGAAGTCTAAGAAAGGAGGTAGGAAGGACGAGGAGAAACCTGGAGGGAGAATGAGAAGAAGTCACCAGTGAGTGTGAAGGAAAACCACGAGAGAGTATCCAGAGGGTGAGTGAGCAAAGTTTTTCAAGAAGGGAGCAATCATGATCATTCTCCTATTGTACGGTATTTGGATCATTTCCAATCCTAAATAACTGTAAAGAATGCTGCAGTGAGGGACTTCCCTGGTGGTCCAGTGGTTAAGACTTCACCTTCCAATGCAGGGAGTGTGGGTTCAATCCCTGGTCGGGGAGCTAAGATCCCACATGCCTCTTGGCCAAAACACCAAAACATAAAACAGAAGCAATATTGTAACAAATTCAATAAAGACTTTAAAAATGGTCCACATCCAAAAAAAAAGAATGTTGCAATGAATAGAATACCTTTGCAATTAGAGCTTTTCCTATATTTTTTTGCTTGTTCATTCAGATAGGATCCAAATATTGAAGTCAAACAGTATACATTTTTAAGACTCTGGGTAGAATTGTCTAATGACTTTTCAAAGAGTTCTTGGCAATGTATATAACAACCAAAAATGTATGAGTGACTTTTTCCCCACAAAACTATCTCATCTTTGCTCTGATTTTCCTAATACTTGCTGAAATAGTGAAACATGCTATCTCATTTCATTGCATTTTTACTATTACTGTGTCTCTACAACTTACCATGTGCTTGTTATTTCTATATGTCTCATGATATATGAATCACACATTTCCTTTATTTTATACATTCTACTATTGGTGTTATTTTTTTCTTATCCAGCTGTTCAAACTCTACATATACTAATGGTAATAATCTGATGATAATACCTAATGTGTTCTGCTTAATGAAAATATTTTACTGTATATTTACCTTTTAATTCTAGTAGGCATTTCTAACCTCACATGATCTTAAAGTTCAAAAAGGAAAATAAACGTATGTCTATAACATGAAGTACCAAAATGAAAAAAAAAAAAAAAAAAGGAGGCAATCAACTGCATCACATGCCACAGAAAGACCAAATCAAATGAGAACTGACTCCTAGATTTGACAAGGCAGAAGTCCGCAGTGACCTTGATAAGAGTATTTTGTCAGAGTGGTAAAGGCAAAAGTCTGATGAAAGGAAATTCAAGAAATAATGGGAAGACAGGAAATGGAGAGGGAACCATGATCAACACTTAATGAACTTAGTTTAAAAAGAAAGTGGACATACAGGGTGGTGTCCAGAGTGGATATGACATCAAGAGAGAATGTTGTTGTCTTTTTCAAATAAGGGTGTTTTAAAAGATACTGTATTAATGGAAAGGGTGAGATATAGTAAGACCATCAGATAAGAAGACAACTGCCATTGAAAAGATGATTTGTTGTATACTCACAGATCCTGAGAGAGAATACACATCATGCCGCGGGGGGGTCACACTGAGAAGCACCATGGTCGGTTGTGAGGTTAATGAGAGGAGGGGAACTTCATCGTGGTTTCCGTGGGAAGGAATAAGGAAGGCAGGGCAAGCAGGCTTAGGATTGGCTGGTTTGAATAGTTTCTGTGGGCTCCGGGGCAGAGGAGCTGTCCCTTGTTGTCTGGTACCTAGCCCTGGGGTAGGTAGGGCAGGTGTATAGGGGCCCAAAGTGAGAGTCTGATAAAGGAGATAGTTGGGGGTGTAGATTCTAGATTGGTTGGTTTGTATTTGATTGATCAGTTGACTGACTGATGCCCCAAAAGGGAGATGGGTAATACATGAGGAAGACAGGAGGCCAAGGCAAGGTGACTCAGGCATATTATGAGGTTGTCCAGAACAAGGCATGTCTGGCACATGCATGTAGGGCAGATGTAAAAGCATCAAGTTTACAGAAGCTAGAAACATGATTAATACAGAAGACTGTAATAGTGTGTTTATGTGATGATGAGAATTATCCAGGAGTTAGGGGGCAAATTAGCCATTTAAGAAAGGAGACACACTATAAAGATGACTCAAAGACTTTTGAGTGGGCAAGAGGGGATGGGATTCTGTGCCTTAAAGAAATATGGATAGTTCTTTTATTGTTATAGGTCAGAAGGAAGAAGATGTGGGTACAAATCTAAGTATGTTGGTAGATTTGGTAATGGGAGCATACAGAAGCTCTCTGCAGATTACTTCCATTTTCTCAATGATGGAAGGTCATCAGGGGAAAGTAATGAAAGGACAGGTGATATTGGAGATTTGCTGGAGAGAAGAAGGTATGAAATAATCACATAAGAGAGCAAGGAAACGAATTGACTAGAGAAATGTAGCAGGATTCACTTGAGCTTAGTGGTCATAAATTTAAAGCAAGGCTAGTTAGCAGAGTCATGTGTCTTCATCTGGCTACAACCAACTAGAATATTCAACGATGACCACACATCTTAAAATCCTTCTCAGCCCTGAACTGAGCTCTGAGGTGTGGGATAATTTTTTGGCCTATTTTGGCACGTTTCATGATTCATCTCTTTCTTTTTTTTTTATCCTTTAAAGCAACCAACATTTAGCCCTAGATAAGTGAGGACCACATTTAAGTTTAATCATACAAGCTATGTCTCCTCCTGAACAATTGGCTTAATAAGGAAAAGAACCTAAGTACTATCAACAGGTACTCAACAAATTCTGAATAGGATAAAATGTTAATGTCCTTATTTAACTAGGATAACACCCACAATCACCACCAAATTAAACCAGTATAAACACAACGTCATCAAAACTGCTATCACTTGTTCTGTCTTCTGGGTGTTATGCGCAGCAGTGATGACAATTACAACCACAAAGTTCATATCTCTATTCTCTCAGTTTCTAGTTATCCAGTTTATTACCATAATTGACAGTTTTCGCCAGAATCACATTTGTTAAGAGCAATCTAAATGCTGTAAGGCCCAAGTTGAAGAAAGAAAATGTGTCTAATCTTTCCTCATCTCCCCATTGCTAACTATAATTAGCTCTTTGAGATTTTTTCATAATCGTCTGGAATCCAGACCTAATAAAGATCATGGTACTAGAGGTAATCGGGAATTCTCTCAACTTAAAACACAAACATAATCTGAAAATCTCCTGTAAGAGAAGACGGTATGATCCCTAAAAACCGGCCCTGTCAGAAATGTGAAATATTCTCTATAAGCCCTAGTAGGTGAGATTGTGCTACTGTTTCTAGAAAAAAAATTCTCTCTGTTCAAAACTAGCAAGGGCAACTACTGTGTACTGCGTATGACCTACCATTCAGAGGCCTTTCACCATGACTCCTCAAGACTTGGTCCCTGAGACTCTGCACTTCTAGGCTTCTGTACACTCAATTTTATAATTATCATTAAGAATACCAAGAACTCAACATGAGTTATTTTCTGTAATCAATTCAGTGGAAACCACCACTTATCTGGTGGTTAGTGCGCACTTGTCATCTTTCTACCTGCCCAACATCTCCAGAACAAGCTCCCTGTGTTTGAGGAACTGCCCCCATCATAAGCAGCTTTGCCTTTCCAAGACAGAAACCAGAAAATGCGTTTTTCTTGCAACTAAGACACCAACACTTCAGGCTCCGCCATCAGACACGCCCACAGGAGCCTTGAACTTGGAATGGAGCAACCTGAGGAAGACAGACTATGGCAGAATCCACCTTCTGACCAGGGTGGCAAAGGAGGCATCTGGCTTTTGTGTAAAATAATGGCGGAGCTTCTAGTATTTGGTGTCCCACATCAAGGATATGATCCCAGATGGCGGAAACACTGACTCACTCTAAAGGAACCATGGTGTGTCTCTGCTACTGTGACTGGCTGTGTTACTTCCCACCTAACTCAGCAATCCCAGAAATTCCAGAGCTGATCACTTTTAATATGGTGTTTTTTAAACTGTTGTTCACAACCCATTAGTAAGGTGTAAAATCAATTTAGAGTATCACGACCAGCACTTTTTTTCAATGAAATTGAGAGGAGAAATGTTTAAATCTCATAAAAGAAGTGTTGCTCCATTCAAATTTTTTCATTTGTATAATAAACATGTATGGATACATGAAAACCACAATGTAAAATGTACTTCTTACTGAGAGTACCAGTCAAAAATTCTTTTCATGAGTTCTTTTTCTGTTTTAGCTAGCTAGCGTTAAGGTTCTGTTGTTTGCAGCTCAGAATCCACTGATACTGTCTAATATGAACAGACCAGGGGTGCATCTCATTCTCATCTCTTTCCACTGTTCTC
Organism: Delphinapterus leucas; assembly: GCF_059928025.1. Lineage (NCBI taxonomy): Eukaryota > Metazoa > Chordata > Mammalia > Artiodactyla > Monodontidae > Delphinapterus > Delphinapterus leucas. Next base: position 75,101,213 of record NC_143145.1, on the reverse strand, counting down.
TAGGCCCCGCTGATTCATCATCTAGTGCCTATCAGTTAACCCCTATCTCATACCCGACAGAAGGTTAGCTCCTCCCTAAGATACATGTCACAGTTAGTCTACGTGAAGGGCAACCAGGAAAAAATTCTGCATAAAACTAAAATTCTACAGTTTATGTAGATATTAATGTTTGTGATGTTAGTTATACTTGCCTTAAAATTTTCTCAAATGAGCATGTTTTATGAAGTTGAAACTGGAGGTAGTGATCAGCACTTACTTATGCATTTTTTTCTTAATGAGAATCTCCATCGGTCCCAAGTGTACTCTTGACTCCCCTGAGTGGAGTTAGGACAATCTAACCAGGCACACCTCCTTTCTCAAAAGGACATGTCAAAGACAACAATTCTACCCAGCTTGATGTTGATAAGAAATGTGTTTCTAGTTTTCATCTACAGCATACAGTTTCTGGTTTTCATCTGTTGCCCGAATGTGCTGCCAAATGCAGCATCTCTCCAAAGTTGTGCACCTTATGGATGCCTAAAGAGTATGTAGCCCCCAAGTTCCTCTAGATACAGTACAATTCACTCTTGCATTAAGCCAGAGGAGCAGAATTGTATCCCTAGAATGTATAGATTCGTTCCCTTATTGAATTACTTTGTAGGTGACTGGGGTCCTCTCCACATCAGGAGTGCACTGGCCTTGGTGCTGTTTCATTACCCCTTGCTCATTTTTATATTTTCCCTCATGAACTCTTTTGTATGACTCTGCTGTATTTCATAGATTGCTGCAAACAGGCTACCTTCAAGTCTTCTTTGGAAAGGGACAAGGTATAAACAAACAAGCAAGGTCCCTTTCTTTTCCTACCCATACCCCACACACAGAAGGCCCAATTCGACTCACGCCCCAGTTCCTGTGAAAACCTTCTGGCTGGTTTCCCTGCCTCTGCTTTCTCCTCTCACAATGCCGGATTCCTCTTCCTCAATATCGTTCTCATCACTTCGCCCAGCTGCTCACGATCACGGTTACTTGGTAAGATCACTGCTGTAGATGTAGTCTTCAGGCTTGCATTCAGAGCCCTCCATCATGTGCCCACACACTTCCAATTTTCTCTCTCATGCTCACTGACAGGGACCTCTGCTCCGGGCCATTCAAAATGACGCCATCCTCGCCTTACCACTCGCAACCCTGCGAGCCCAACTCGTGCAACTACTAACTGTATCACCTTTGGAAAACCATCTAAGCTGCAGCTTTCAGAAAAAAGAATGTCTGTATGTGTGTAACTGAGTCACTCTGCATACAGCAGAGATTAGCACAACATTGTAAATCAACTGTACTTCAATTAAAAAAAAAGAAAATGGGAGATGGACCTAGAGAATGTTATCCTTAGTGAAATAAGTCAGACCGATAAAGACAAATACTGCATGATATCACTTATACGTGGAATCTAAAAAATAATACAAATGAATGTATATGCAAAACAGAAGCAGACTCACAGATACAGAGAACAAACGAGTGGCTACCAGAGGAAAGAGGGAAGGAGGGAGGGACAAATTACGGGTATGGGATTCACAGATAAAAACTATGTACAAATGGATAAGCAACAAGGATATCTAGCACAGGGAATTATAGTCAGTCTTGTAGTAACTTATAATGGAGTATAATCTGCAAAAAAATACTGAATCACCATGCTCTGCACCTGAAATTAAAACTGTAAGTCAACCATACTTGAATTTTTAAAAATTTTTATTTAAAAAAAGGACAATGGGAATAATACTTTGCATGGTTTTTTGTGAAAAGGGATAGCATATGAAAGTGCCTAGATTAACTAAACACACAATGAATAAAAATGTCTATCTTCCAAAGTGCCTGGCACATAGTTGGCACCTAATATAAAATGTTTCTGAATATACTAGTTTTTGCTTCTGCTCATGCTATTGGTACAACCCTGAAAAGCTCTATTCCCTCAGTCATTAGTTCCTAAAGAGTAGGCAATGGGTACACAGCCTGTGGAGTCAGACAAAGGGGGGGTTTGAATCCTGGCCCACTCCACTTACTACTGCATCACCTTGGGTGGGTAGCATCAGCATCCTTCTGTGGGGCTCTTCCCTGGCTCTGCTGAAGAAGTGGACCCAGGAGCACAGGGAAGGATGTCCAAGACACGACTGATACAGTCATGGGAACCTAATCAGTACTGTAACTTCTACTGCTGTTTCTTCCATATTAAAAACTGATAAATGTCTAGTTTGGTTCGGTTTGCAATAAGGTGGTTGAGGTGTTCCTTTCACCCACAGCACCCAGGAAGGGTTACAGTTGAGGTAGAACAATTAACAAATAGACTCTAAGGGTAAGATTTCATTTTCTAGCTACTAGTAAGCTGAGAACAAGCCCGGCAGTAACTGTATCACCTCCTCAAAGGGCCCCAGGCTAAGAAATAAGAAATGGTAATAAATGGGACTTGTGATGAAATAAGAACTTCAATTAACCATAATACTTGATTCCCAAGCCACTCAGGTTATGTATCTCACGTTACTTTTATATATCCAAAATACAGAGCTTGACGATGAGCAGGTGCTTTGTATTTACTTTTGACTGAATACAGGCTTTGTCGCCTCTAAAAATACACAACACAAATCACAAAGTCACTCTCCTTCTGTGACACAGCATCCTCCCACTCATCAGACCCAAAGACAATCCATGGTGCCAACAAACTTTGTCTTGGCATGGCCTTCCTTTATAAGTCTTGCTAATTCTAATAGCGTGCCCTTCTGTAGTTCCCAGTATCTCTAGGTATTAAATTACTGCCTGTAGTTGGTACTGCCAAACCCCAAAGCAGCACCCGCATCACCTACCCCACCCTACCTTATCCCAGTTCCTAACCAGCTTTCAACCTATCGCGGAAGGGAGCGACAGAATGCAATTTCCTCTAGGTCCATTCCCTAATGCCCCTTCAGTCTACTGTGATTTACCTTACACTGTGTGTTAGGGGTGGAATTATGTCTCCCCCCACCCCCCAAAAAAGACATGTTGAAGTTCTAACTCCCAGCACCTCAGAATGTGACCTTACTTGGAAATGGGGTCGTCGCAGATGTAATTGGTTAAGATGAGGTCATACTGGAGTAGGTGGGCTCTTAATCCAATATGACCGTGGCCTTATAAGAAAAAGAGAGAAACACAAAAGGAAGAGCCGTGTCATGACACAGAGACACAGGGAGCTAACACACTGTGAGTCTTGCTTCTTTCCCAGACTCACTTAGAGCGTGAACCCCTCTCCTTACACAGCCCGAGACAAAAGGTGTGTCAGCCTTCCCTGTGCTGTTCTGCGTTGCCTTGAGTTCCTTCTTCCAGAAATTGAACAGCATAGATACCAATGGGTTAATGGATGCCTTTTCTTTAAAGTCTTTGCACTTTTTTTCCCCAGCGGCAAAGCAGTGTCAGGGCAGTGCAATGACAATGAAAGAGGAGGCCCTTCCAATTCAACAGTTAAAAGCCCAAACAATGTGCACACAAACTACCATAAATACCGTTCCCACTGTTTCTAGGCATCACGAGCAGCTCAGGGTAATACTCTCTACACTGACTTCAGAGAGCTGAGCTCTCCTCAGCCAGTCGTGTTAACTTCAGGAAAAAATGGCAGCACTGGTCACCTGTACCAGCTGCACAGAAGCGAGTATTGCAGATGCAACCAAGGTCTTGTCTGATGTCAGGTAGGGTTAGAGTCCCAGGAATGGAAACTGTTTAGCTGATTTCTCCCATTTTTCATTGTTTATGTTTTTACTTCTATCCCAATTCAATGAAACACTCCAAGTGTAGGACACAGATTTGACTTTTAAAAACCAGGTGCCTCATGTTTCGGGTCCTCCTTTTAAATTAACACACAGGCAAACGACGTCACCTCCGTGTTAACAAAGGAAACCATCTCCCCCGCCCTTTGTGCCCTCCTTGCACATCTGCTCAGGACAGAACTGGTGCCAATTCAGCCAGTTCCTTTATGGGAAATGACATTCAGCAGCCGGGTCTGGATCTCCCGTAAGCCTCACATACTGTGAAGGCGGCTTGGAGGCCACGCTCTGCTCAGTCAGATGGTGCCCACAGCTGCTGTGAACTGCTCTGACCTCCTGTGCACCATTTTCCCGGGGCTCTCCTGGAAACTCCCCTCCATCCCGTCTCTCTATGCCCCTCTGTCCACAGTAAGGAGATGCTCCCGGGGGACCCACGAGTCCTTGGCAGGACGATTAATAATAATAATAACAACAATAATAATATACTTTTGGGGAGCAGACTAATAGGAAGGGAAATGAAGCATACTTTGTAGTTTTTTTGGGAGGTAGGATTTTTTTTCTCTCCCTTTAATAAAAATGTGAGCGTTCCGCTCTTCTGAAAGCGCAGGTTCCGGTTCTATGCTTAGCACCGGGAGCCAGAGAGGTTCCATCAGGGCGAACTTTGATTTCTAGGCAGCTTTGGCTCCGTTTCTCAAACCTGGGAAGCAGGCGCAGAGAAGGCTCGGGGATAGCTTAGAAAAGCCATTCAGTAGGTGGTGCACAGGCTTCAGAGCGAGCGAGCAAAGGCGCAGTTTACAATTTCCCCTTGTAAGAAGTGTGGCTAGCAACCTAGGTGGGGAGAGATATGTGGGTGGGGTGAACTTATACATAGTTATTTTATACTGTGCCATCTTGCAGCAGATTTTCTGAGAACTTTGTGTGGGTTTGTTAGGGAAGTAAAAATTGGGTCAGAATAGTTTCACACTCTACTACAACATGCCTTGCGTTTTTTTTTTTTTTTATAGCCTCAATTTAGGCAAATCATATTCATGTATCATTGCTAATTTTCAAAACAATGACACAAGAAGACTCTGGCTAAAAAGGAATAACATATTCTAACCTACTCTTGTTTTTCCCTAATCTATCACTTCAACATTATAACAAAGGACTCAAAACTGATCTGTAAATATCATTCCTATTTTGCCAGGAAGATGGTCACCATATTTTGTGTCGAAAAAGTGTATTAAACCTGAATTTTTTTTCAAAAATAAAAGAATGTTTTTAAATGGACACAGGATTTTCCATTTTTATTTAGTGACACGATTATCAGATTTATGACTGAAAGGAAACTGAGAGTGCCATAAAATATACTGAATGACAGAATCAGGATTCAAAAATTATTTCAATGCATCAAAATTACCGGAAAATCTGACATGATTATATAGCACGACTGTAACATTTGTTATAAATGTAAATCCTGGCACTTGGGCTCAAAAATAACAATTATATAAGGAAGGATGACGTGGCTACAGTTAAATAGCAACCTTTGGGGAATGACCAAATAAATTTTGGTGAGCACAAACTCAGTGTTAAGTGACCTGCCAAGCAAGTTAACATCGTAGACAGCCTTTTAATGCCAAAACGAACTCAGACAAGACTCCACCTCTTCTAATCACAGTCCAAGCCTCTCCTGGCATCTGGAACCTTCTTTGCTCCTAGGTAGTGCTCATTGAAAGGAGCCCACACAACCCAGACCAGTTCTGAAAATTTGAAGATTCCTAAACGCTTTGAAAATCTGATGACAGTTACCGACTTCCTGTGCAGAAAAATGCATATATATATATATATATATATATTTTTATATTCCCTTTCCAGATGTTCACAGATTCCTTAGAAGATCTAAGAGCGACAGTTACCCATGGATCCCTGATTGGGAACTCCTGATAGAGAACATAGCCAGAGCAACCAGAATCAGCAGTGCTCTGGAACTGAGGTTCATCTTGACTCTCATATTGAAAGGTCTGCTTGGCTCGTACCTGCTGAAACCCAAGACTGAGGTGGGCAGCTCAGAGCAGGAGTTGGTGACTTTCACCAGATTATGCTGGTTTTCTACCATCACAAAACCATGCAGTGCAGTAAGTTCAATCCTCTCAGCAAATATCAGTCAACCGTCTGAAATCCTTCCTTACATGAATAGACATGCAGCTAAATCATGTTTTTCCGTTTTACGTAATAGTTGTAATAATATTAGCTAAGATTTATTAAGCACTCACCACGTGCCAGCCGCCATGCCAAGCCGGTGTGAACGTTCTCAGCAGAGCCTCACAACAGTCCTGCACGCTGTGGACCACTGTTCTCCCCGGTTCAGGTGAGGACACTGGAGCAGGAGAAGGTGGGTGACTTAGCAGTGCTCACGTCCACACCACCTGTCTGCTCCTAACCTCAGCATCATGCTGCGTCGCCTCCTGGGGTGATGAACAGAGCCATCTATCCTCCTTCAGGAAGCAGTGGTGGGTATCCCTTAACTGTGTTCTGGTTTCCAGGTTGCATTCACCTGCAAAGACAGAGCAGAGCACTCTTTTACTCACAGGGTTAGAGGCTTTGTTGAGTTGCCACCCTTTTAAGCTTTCAATCTTAATTTTCATTTTGCATCTTCCTTAAGGTTTGTGAAAGAAGGACCCTCATCTTTTGTCCCCTTGTTTTTATCTGCTACAGGACCTGTCCTCTTCCAGCAACCTTGAGTTATGAACCTTTGATATTTGGGCTTATATTCTAAACACGTGACTCTTCAGAGTTGTCTTTTTGTTGTTGTTATTCAGTATCATGGCCCTGACCTGAACCCAACACTTTTCATAAACGGGTATGAACAAATCTGGGAGTACTTCCTAGCTCCGCTCCAGAGATTGAGTTAATACAGCTCACCCTGTTGAATACCAGCTTCCACGGGAACTTTAGGTTGTATAATCTCTTTTTCTTGTAGGGATTCAGTGATGGAAGGAAGGCAAGACGTAAACTAGAGATGCACGTGTCTGGCCCTTCTCTGCCACGTCCCTGTAACTATTTTCTGATGTGCAAGCTTGCGCTTGACAATGTCCTCCCCCTCCCACTTCTCCCACCACCTCCCTTTTCTCTTATGTCCCTAGGACTTCAGATCCCACGAGTTACCCTCTTTTTCCTCTCTGAATTTCTGGACCAGAGAATGCTGGCTATCCATTAGAGAGCTCCATTTTGTGCTCATTGGACCAAAGAAAGCAGATAAATTATTACGAGTCATTGTAAGTTAACAGAATATAAAATATTCAGATCATACAGTATGGTCTCCTCTGACGTGAGTCTTGTGCCATGGAACTCTGAGTTTGTTTTAAAGAATATGAGAACCCTCAACTTAAACAGCAGCAGGAAGGAAGGGAGGAGATGCCCCCCCCCCCAGCCCCTATCTCACTAGAAGCACATTTCCAGCACACTTGCCCACAGTTCGGGTTCCTGCATGATTGTGCCTCACAAATAATCTCACTGCACATCAGGCTGGGAAATGAACACTGGCAGAGTCCAGCTAAATTCTCTTAAACTGGCCCCTGGCGGGAGCAAAACATCCCCCAATGCATTTGTTATATATCAGGGTCATATTTCTAAAGATTGTCCTCAGTATGCATTAACAAAAAATCTCCTAATAAACATATCTGATAAATCACGATGATGGCCTCCGTATTTCTTTGTTTAATTCTCAGTTTCCTTCTAAGACCTTCTTGAAGTTTGGTTGTAACGGATCATTACATCCATAATGTGCTCAACGTTGGAGTGAATTTTGAACAGTTTTTAGGCTGCATACTGTTTTCTTCCAGATAATTTACTGGATTAAAATTAGCAGTGTGAAAAGCTGTAGAGAAATCTAAATGCCTGCCAAATCAAAGAAATAATCACATTTTTATGAATATTTAATATCATAGTCATGGCAAATAAGGCAAGTAATTAGTACTTACCATAAATTTGCAAAGTATTATTTTATGTAAATGTTACATTCTACTAGTCTGATATGAATTATTCATTGTATAACCAGACACTGACACAAACCAGTAAACATTTAAATCTATGTGCTATTAGTTTACCTACCTTCGAAGATTTTGTGTAGAATATGTATATATATTTTTTCTGTGAATCCATGTTTTCCCTCTTGCCCCCCAAAGGGACAAAAGACAATGAGAAGAATGTCATTTAAAGCCATCTATGATGTATTCAATAGTAAAGAAACCTAAGATGCAAATGTGAAATATGTTGTCTCCTCATGTGTACCAATGGAGAGCCCCCATCTCTGCCTCTGCCTCCCCACCCATCATGTGGATTTTTTAAATGAAGAGCAGCTATGAGTGATGTTACGAAAACGAACGTGGAGAAAAATAATTGTATGTTACAAACTGTACAGTTAGGACTTAACTCTATCCAAAAGAGAGTCTGGTCTTTGTCCTTAGCTGCTGAGAGGTGATTTCCAGGCTCCTGGAAGGTCATGCCTAACAGCAATGTCATTGTTTGCCTGGGGCTTTGGCCACCAGACAGTCTAACACTTTGATATGTCTTAAGCGACGTGGCATCAGCTGCTCTCTGGAGGAACTGGAGACTAAAGGTATCAACCCATCTCTGGAAGGGCTGGAGACTGAAGGACAGCTATATGGGCAATTTGTGATGGAGCCCCAGTAAAAACTCTGGACCCCTAGGCTCAGGTGAGCTTCCCTAGCAGGAAATGCTCTGTGTGTGTTGTCACATGCGGATGCCAGCAGCTGGAATGCTGTCCACATCTCCATGGGGAGAGGACAACAGGAAGCTGGGCATTTGGACCCCTCACGGACTCTGCCCTGTGCATCTCTTCCCCTGATGATAGTAATCCGTACCCTTGCCCTGTTATAAACCGTAACAGTGAGTGTAACAGATTTCAGGAAGTTCTTTGAGTCCTTCTAGCACATTTGAAACTGAGGATGGTTTGGGGAACCCCCCCGAAATTTGCACTTGGCATCAGAAGTGAGGACAGTACTGTGTGAAGCCCCCTCTAACCTCGCAGTTGGTTAAATTTTGCATAAACAGACAATGCAAGGAGACACTGGATTCTGTACGTAAGAACTGAAACAGAACAGCATCTCCTTTGGGGGTGGCCCTCTAAGCCCATCACCAGGCTGCTGTGACAGGGTTTTTCCTTCCCATCATCTTTTTCCTGAGAGTCCCACTGCCTCTGCCCTAACTTTGAGAGGCCAGTTGAGCTCTGATCTGATCCCAGAGGTGCAATATCGGAGAGGACCAAACCATAGGAGTCTCCCAAGCAGCGACTCTCTTAAAAGTCATGGTGCTTCCAGAACCTTCACCATTCTCTGCACAGCTCGCTTCCTGCCCTCCTTCCAGTCTGCTCAAACATCACCTTCCCATTAAGGCCTCCTTAATGTTCTTACTGGAAATTAAACCACTTCCCCCTACCCCAGCTTCTCTATCTCCCCTTCCTGCTTTATTTTTCTTCACAGCACATACCTCTAACACACTATGTATGTTACTAATTTGTCTTATTTTCTGTCTCCACCCATGATAATGTAAGCTACCATTAAGGCAGGGATTTCGTCTCGTTTTGTTCACTGTTATCCCAGTGCCTGGAAGAGTGACTGGGCATAGTGGGTGCTCAACAAATACTTGCTGAACAAATGAAGGATAAAGCATTCTATACAGGAAATGCTTACGGGAGACAGTGTGTCCACAGGAGGTCTGGGGAGTTGGTCCTAAATGTGACACACTTTTCACTTGGATTACATTTAACATAACAGTAAAAGGGCATAGTCTGCTAGAGATTTTTTAATTCACCCTGGTCGTAAGATTCATAAGATACTGGGGAGAAAAAGAAGTTTAAATTTTTCGGTGTCAGAGCAGAAAGGGGGTAAATCCCACCACTATCAGGAAAGCCTGTCTTAGACTAATTTAAGGTCGTTCTCATTTCAGGAAACTCCTAAGAAGTCACAGTAGCTCTAGAGCAAAGGTGCTCAAAATGACGAAAGGGATGAGTGGAAGGGAAAGGGTGTTCGTAAAACCTGGAAAACATCTTAAATCCTGTGTGGGAGGTGGGGAAAGGCAGAGTAGTTGGCTTAGTTCTCTCTGAAGGCAAAAGCCACAGGATTCAGCATCCCCACATCTGCTCCATATTCACGTTGCCCGAAGTCTTCCACCCACATGTCCTTTGGAAATATATAAAAATCTCTTGGTTGATTGTTTCACTGGGATTCCTGAAACTCACACAACCAGCCAGCAAGATTCTTAACACTGCTGGTAAAGAATCACTGCAAAACAGGGACTTCCTTGGCAGTCCAGTGGTTAAGACTCCACGCTTCCACTGCAGGGGGCACAGGTTCAATCCCTGGTCAGGGAAAGAAGATCCCACATGGGGCCAAAAAAAAAAGACTCATCGAAAAAGATATAACCTGAACTAAACACGTGTCTTCCAGGAGGGGACACAGGCTAAGTCAAAGCCATTACACTCATGGGACTGTGATGAAACAGGAGAGTCACTAATGTGTACTGGGTATTGGTCCACTTGTTTTCCATGTGGTCAGTTTCAGACTTGGCCTTTCCCTTTATTTAGGGAGCTACTACCCGGCCCATCCTGGCTCTATAAATATCCATATGAGAAAAGAAGTCCTTGAATTTCAGGAAAATAGCAATCAGACCAGTGAGGGAGTAGCAATGACAAATGGCCCTTAACACTATTCACTGAAAGAAATGTACTAAATGGAAGTCGCTTAAAGGTTGATGAAAGTGACAAAGAAAGTTTATAGAAGACCCTTTAGCACCATTCTTACATTGAATAAAACTTGCTTCTTTGGCAGGGGAGAGAGAAAAATGGGAAGGGGATGTTCAAAGTTTCAGTTCTGCAAAATAAGTTCTGGAGTTCTACACAGCATGGAGCGTATAGCTAACAATAGTTCACTGTATACTAAAAATTTGCTAAGAGTAGACCTTATGTTGAGTGTTCTTACTACTACTACTACTAATAATAATAATAAAAGGAGATGGAGGAAACTTTGGGAGGTGATATATCTATGGCACTGATGGTGGCAATGGTTTCACAGATGCATGCTTATCCCCAAACCCATCAAGTTGTATACATTTAATATGCACAGCTTCCTACATGTCAATCATACCTCAATAAAGTGCTTTTAAAAAAAACTTCCCAAGGGACTTCCCTGGTGGCGCAGTGGTTAAGAATCCGCCTGCCAATGCAGGAGACTTGGGTTCAAGCCCTAGTCCGGGAAGATCCCACATGCCACGGAGCAACTAAGCCCGTGCACCACAACTACTGAGCCCATGCGCCTAGAGCCTGTGCTCTGCAACAAGAGAAGCCACTGCAATGAGAAGCCCGCGCACCTCAACGAAGAGTAGCCCCAACTAGAGATAGCCCACGCGCAGCAAAGAAGACCCAAAGCAGCCAAAAATAAATAAATAAATAATTTTTTTTTTTTTTAAACTTGCCAAATGGGTGCGACCACTATGGAAAACAGTATGGAGTTTCCTCAAAAAGTTAAAAACAGACCTACTATGTGATCCAGCAATCTCACTTCTGGGTATTTATCTGAAGAAAATGGAAACACTAATTCAAAGAGCTACATGCACCCCCATGTTCATTGCAGCATTATTTACAATAGCCAAAACATGGAAACCTGTCCACTGAAGGATGAATAAAGGAAATATGGTATAGATACAGTGAAATATTATTCAGTCATAAAAAAGAATGAAATCTTGCCATTTGTGACAACATGGATAGACCTTGAGTGCACTGTGCTGAGTAAAGCAAGTCAGACAGAGAAAGACAAATATCATATGATCGCACTTATATGTGGAATCCAAACCAAAGAGCAAAACAAAACCAAAAACAAGCTCACAGATACAGAGAACAGATTGGTTGTTGCCAGAAGTCGGAGTGGCATGTAAGCAAAATGGGTGAAGGTAGTCAAATGATATAAATTTCCAGTTATAAAATAAATAAGTCATGCAGATATAACGTACAGCTAGTGACCATAGTTAATAATATTGGATTGCATATTTGAAAGTTGCTAAAAGAGTAGATCTTAAAAGTTCTCACCACACACACAAAATGTTATAACGATATATGGTGATGGATGTAAACTAGACTTATTGTGGGGATCATTTCACAATATATACAAAGACTGAATCATTACACTGTATACCTGAAACTAGCATGCTATATGTCAATTATACCTCAACAAAAACAATAACAAAAACCTTTCCCTTTGCCCTGATACAACCATGCTCACAGAAACACCATTTCAGCAGGCAATATTATTCAAAATAAATAAATGAAATGAAGTGGCTGAACTAAGTGAAGTCAAGGGATTGAGATAGTGTATAAAACTCTAGAAAGCCCTGTTTTACAGGAAATTTCTTTTCAAAATTCCAATCACTCAATTCAATCTTTCTAAGAAAATCAACTATGAAATTAGATTTCCTGGATTAAAATCTAAACTTCATCACATAAAATCTATATGACCTTGAGTTGTTGAAACTTCATCAAATTAGAATAACAACGTCACCTCACATATGACTGTTGTGAGGGTCCAACGGCCAATCTCCATAAAGCACGTAACATAATGTCTGGGACAGTATGAGTGGTCCAGTAAGTGCTAGCTGTTTAGTTATTATTTTTGTTGTTAATCTCACTCTTCCATTTTGAATACCATTCCACTTTGCTGATGAAAAAGATACTGTCTAGTCAGAAACAAGCAACAGAACTTTTCTACTTTGGGGAGATTTTGTTTCCCCTGTGAGCTCTCCATGCAAATGCACATGTAATTAATTAAAGAGGAAGCAGAAGAGAAACTTTAAATTTTATGTTGTTCAGTGGAGGATGCATAGATATTCACATAACCATATGAATATAATGCCTCGATTTTTAAACTCAAACACTGATTTAATGTAACCAGATGTTAAATAAACCACTTCGACTTTAATTTCAGCAGAGGCTCCAAGACAATCAATATCACATTTCAAAGTGAGATACAAGGCCACCAGTCAGAACGTGCACAGGACTTGCTTACGAACTGGGATTTAATGCTTTGCCGACTCCCCATCATCAGCCTAGAAGAGATTAGTACTCAAAAAAAGAGTGGGATTTGTGGAGAGCTTTTGTGTGCTGTGAGTGGCAGCCCTCCCCAAGATTAAGGGACTGGAGTACAAGTCAATGCATGCCGCTGCCCTCAAGTCTAAGGAAGGGACTTCAGTGGGATCCCTCTGAGAGCTTGACATGCATCCTCTAGAGCTGGGGGACATCGTGGACTGGTGTCTGACTCTGAGACTTCCAAAGGGAGGAAGATGACGGCCAAGAAATACAAAAAAGAGGGGAGATATGTATACGTATGGCTGATTCACTTTGCCGCACAGTAGAAACTAACACAACATTGTAAAGCAACTATACTCCAATAACAATGAATTTAAAAAGAAGAAAGAAAGAAGGATGATGGCCAGCTACTCTGACATGGAAGTAAAGATGGCTATCAAGGCCGGCACGTGCTCCCAGGATGAAGGACTCCTGAGCGTCTTCATGTGAGAAAAACAGCACAGGAGCAACTCAGGACCTACCTGGCTAGGTGAGGTGACCCTTACAGCGTGGGAACTGCTGCGTTCCCAGGCTGAGAACCACATCTGAGACGAGCCAGTGGAGACACACGAGCGGCGAGAAAACACCTTCTTGTGAGTGTGAGTGTGTGTGTGTGTGTGTGTGTACACGCCGTACAAGAGAAAAGTCGTTCCACAAATCAGCCAAGTCCGAGGAACACCCATGCCAACGGCAAGACCTTCCTGCCTCTCTTTCCTCCCCCCACGCCATCTCGAACTCCGGCGCTGCACAAGCACATCTCTGTATGGGGCACGGAAGGAAAGAGCACCACTGCCACCCCAGGGGCACCCCACCAGCCTGCAAGGCTCGAGCTAAAGGAACAGCTGGCTATCAAATGAAAACAGGGGTTTTACTCATTAGCCTAGCGTGACATATTACTTACTAAACTGACACAGATTTATTACTAAAGATAATCAGAGGATCTTTCATTTTCTGGAAGTAACCAGAAAGTCAAGAAGCTAGCCCTAAGGAGGGCAGGGAAAAAGCAAGCATCTGGGGCGATGAATGAAGGTACTTTCCGAGCACGTCTCATGAGTCCCACGTGCTCGACGATTAAGTTATTAGGCAGCATCCTTCCCAAGCTCACCAAGTCGGTTCTGCCATATGCTTTCCACACTTGATAAGGCCGCATGACACCAGGGGTGGCACCATCTGAGGGGGGCTGGGAACACGGGGACTGCTGGGAACTCCCAATTCTACCTATACTAGCCTCAACCCCCTGACACCTCCAGGCCATCCTGGGGGAAGGGGAGGAAGCCACAGTGATGTCTCAATGCCCACAGCTCCTAGCAAGCCCCCTTTTTCCAGCCCATACCCGACTGTGTAGCCAAGAGCTGAGCAGGGAAAGTGATGACAGGAGTGACTATTGCCGGTTTCAAGTTGAGTGGCCTGACAATATCGAAAAATGCCCCCCAAGCAACTCCACTGAACCATTTTCCTTCCCATCACCAATATTTTTTACAATAAACAGAGGGCCCCACTCTGAGAGATTCCCCTACGGTTGTGATGGCCAGAGAAGCAGTCATTTCAGGTAATACCCGGGGTCTCCCCACACCCAGCTTAGCCCAGCCCAGGCTTGTTTCTAGCAATGAGAGAGGGGATGTTGTTAAATTTAGACCTGACTCGGAAAAGTGTTATTTCTAAACCTAGAATAAAACTTGAAACATTTGGAATTTGTGTTTCACTTGGCTCTGGAGAAGATGAGTTTGAAGCTGCTGCAGACTCTGTGATCTTTTTCCCTGAGGAGTCTGAGGCTGGGTAGGCAAACTTTTGTGTCATGCTGGTAGAGCGCGGAGGCCACGAGGTTTTGAAACACATGGACTAGAAAGACTGCATCTCTCAGCACTGCTTCGGTTCGTGGTAACCATTTCCAGCTCTCCTATGTGCGCTGAGACACTGTTAGGTGAGTTGGTTCATCGCCCTGGGAGCAATTACCCTTCGAAGCCAGTAATTCTTCCTTATGATGCTGAAACCAAAAGTTCCATTTTTTGACTCTGTCAGGTTCACCACAGGAATGGCTCTGATTCTTTTATCTGCCCTAAAATGACACACACAGACATGCAGACACTCATACACACAGAAAAAGTCCACACGTGGGAGGAGGCATCTGACAAGCACGATGAGCAGGAGAGAGCTGGGGAGCTGAGCCACGTGCTCCGTGGGACTCTTCTTGGCTGAAAGGGTTGGGTCTGTGCTTGCAGGCCACATGCCATAAATGAGGAAGTCCGCCACAGCTTTGACAGGTAAGATACAGTAAGTACAGATCAGAAGTCAACCCACAAAACCACGCTTTTGACAACACACTGTGACGCTCGGTGGGAACCATAAAAGTTGCCAGTTGGCCCAGCAACAAGGAGAAGCACATCCAGGAAGCTTAGCTTCCTCTCTCCCGCAGTAAGGGGACAACCCCTTTTGATTTCAGGTTGGCACGCAGAAATGATGAGAAAGGGAGACAATGATTGCTTACGATCAAAAGACTGTGAGCAAAGAAAATTAAACGGTGGAAGTCACTCAGTGCATCGCGCTCCTTCCGGAAGCTCGTCAGTACACAGTGAATGTCAAAGACAGGGTCCAGGACCAGAGAATATGAGAGGAGGAGACAGGAGTCTGCCCACACAGACAAAAAGATGGGGCTCGTGGAAATGTTTGCCTTTCATTTATTTTGAGCAAACATTTTCTTCCACATAGCAGACTCATCCTGATCAGCAATTTCCACCTGGTGTTCTTCAAACCAGATAGAAGTGTAAATTATTTAAATACATGATCTTCCATTAGCTGTTGAGCTTAAGTGCCTCAAAAAAAAATATATTTTTTTAAGTGCCTTCCAGGATTCTAGAGAGCATCTGCACTAAGATAGATAAACATATTTTCAAGACACAACTCCAATGACAGCAATTTTTAGATTTTAAAGTACAGTCAGCATTAGCATCTATAAGTAATTATGACTTCTGCAAAAGACTGTTTACACTGTAAAAGTAAAATCAGAACTAATGAGCTAATTAAGGTTTTTTTTCCCCTCTGCATGACATTATTTCATAAAATCCAAACGTGTTCATCATGGCACACTGAAGCACTACCATGACCCATCTTAAATTGTTTCCCTCGTTCAAGATTCAGATTTTTTTTTAAATTTGTTTTTAAGTAAAAATTTGAAGATAGGTTTTGAGTTTAATCAGTTTCTTAGGGGAAATGTTAGCACTCATGATAACACAATAACCACTGTATTTATGTGTGTGGGCAGTGTGTGACAAAAATAATTCATAAGAGCGAAGACATCACAGTTAACCTCCAAAACTGTAATTACTCACTTGATCATGGAATTATAAAGGGAAAATGTTACAGTTAAATATTCAAGATTCAGAAAATTTCAGAAATTGAAAAGATTGTAGAGATCACTTGATCTTGTTAAAATACAGATTCTGTATTTGAAATCCCTCCTCTTTTATTCACTCTGTCAATATTGTTCTTTATCCCATAAGTTTGTTTTTGTTTTTGTTTTTTTTTTGCGGTATGCGGGCCCCTCACTGTTGGTGGCCTCTCCCGTTGCGGAGCACAGGCTCCGGACGCGCAGGCTCAGTGGCCATGGCTCACGGGCCCAGCCGCTCCGCGGCATGTGGGATCTTCCCGGACCGGGGCACGAACCCATGTCCCTGCATCGGCAGGTGGACTCTCAACCACTGTGCCACCACGGAAGCCCCCATAAGTTCTTTTACATGGTTTTTATTCCCTATTTGACTTTTCTGCCTTCTCTTTGCTCCTCCCACTAGAGGTGGAAACCACACCCGTGGAGATCTAATCATCTCCTTTCCCATCACCACCATCCTCCTCTGTCACAGAATCAGACCATCTCGGAGTGGACAGGGGCCATGGAGGGTTCCCACTCCATCACCCCATCTGAGGTTTCTGTTTTAAACAAAATGAATTTACCGCACCTAGCTCTTCAGAACCCCTGCGTTTGGGTCAAGTTAATTCCTGCTATTGATGGGACTAATTCTAAAATACACTTTCTTTACATTGTTGAGGTTTGAAAGGCGTCTAAATAACTTACTTCTTTGCCCCAACCAAGTTGAGAATTGACACACAGAGCCAGGAAGACAAAATTAAAATATCACCTTTGTTCCTGATAAAGCTGTTGGAGAATCTGTCTCAGACAGGAGGGCTTGTTAACATGCAGGACAGAATGAAAATTACGCACTGTGTCAAAGGAAGTATGGGAGTGCTGTAATCACAGGCCCCCTTTTCCCAGCCCCCAACACTGGGTGGGCCAGTCCTGCTAAGTTTACTACAAATCGAATAACAGACAGGTACACACATTCTCTGCAGGTCGGGAAATTGAGACCCAGGTTGAGAAATGAGCAAACTCTATTCCTTCTTCTCAGACTCACCTATTAAACCGCTGTTACTCTTCTCATTCCTCCCCCCTCCAGTAAGAGTGAGTCCAGGATTCAGAGAGAGGCAAGGAGTGTTAGGATGTCAAGTCACAGGCAACAAGAGGAGTGGGGACAAGCATTTCCCCTGAACATGTACTTTTATGAGGACAATGTAACATTAAATTTGCCAAGTCTCTCCTTACATATAAATACATTCTCTGGAATTGGCATAAACGAAGCTACCCTGCTTGCCATTAGTTATCAAGTCTCCAAATGATTTACACTAACTAGCACAAATTTATCATACACGGCATCATGCTAACATTTTTGAGGGATACAAAGTATAAGATACTGTATATGCCCTCAGGATGTTTAAAAATCTAGTTGGGGCTGGGCTTCCCTGGTGGCGCAGTGGTTGAGAGTCCGCCTGCCGATGCAGGAGACATGGGTTCGTGCCCCGGTCCGGGAAGATCCCACATGCCACGGAGGGCCTGGGCCCCTGAGCCATGGCCGCTGGGCCTGCGCGTCCGGAGCCCGTGCTCCGCAACGGGAGAGGCCACAACAGTGAGAGGCCCGTGTACTGCAAAAAAAAAAAAAAAAATCTAGTTGGGGGCAATTCCCTGGTGGTCCAGTGGTAAAGAATCCGCCTTCCAATGCAGGGGACACGGGTTCAATCTCTGGTCGGGGAACTAAGATCCCACATGCCACGGGGCAACTAAGCCCACGCGCCACAACTACTGAGCTCGTGCACCTCAACTAGAGAGGCCGCGGGCCACAAACTACAGAGTCCACGTGCTCTGGAGCCCACACGCCACAACTAAAGAGAAGTCCACGCACCACAATTAAGATCCCGCATGCTGCAACTAAGACGTGACGCAGACAAATAAATAAATAAAAATATTTTTTTAAAAATCTAGCTGGGGACATTAGACTTGAACAAGTAAAATTAAACAAGTATTTTAATAGCAACTCAAGACAATACTATGAAAGGTGTCATAGATCAGCACACAATTAACTTCCACCTTAATTGAAAGTAAAAGAAGGATCCAGAAGAGGAAAAAATCTTGATAGGTTGGGGTGATGGAACAATGTCTTACTGAGGAAGTGTAGCCTAGATCTTCAAACACAGATGAGGCTTTGGATAAAGAAGAGGGAAAAGGGAATAATACAAAAGTTCTGGAAGAAGCCAGAGGACAAATCATAGCCCACAGGGCAAGTGTTTTACAAAGGAAAGCTTGGAAGGCAATATAGGAAATCGACAACAGAATGCCAGAGTTCTAATCTGCGAAGCAAGGTATGCCACCTCCCTGAGTCTCAGGGATCCCGACCATAAAATGGATATTTCACAGTTACCACCTCAATTATTTTATGAGGATTAAGTAAGATAATATATGTAAAGTAACAAGAACATAGCAAGCACCCAATAAATGTTTATTATTGTTTTTATTATCATCACTACATTTATTACCAGCTAAACTCCCAATGATTTCTGGAGCATTTGCTGATAAAATTTATTTAATATAGAATTGATTTGGCCTCTCCTGCTGTAGTAACCTGTTCAGACTTCCCTACATATCAGTCTTTAAAAAAAACACTTTTTATTATAAAAAATGTCAAACATTTACAAAAGAAATAGCATAACAAACTCTGTATGTACCCACCACCCAGATTCAACAATTATCAACTCAAGGCCAATCTCATAGTTTCATCTAAACTCTACCCAGACTATTTAAAAGCTCTCAAACCTCATCATTCCATTCTTAATTTTTCAGTATGCATTCCTTTTAAAACACATAACCACAATATCACTATCACATCTAAAAATATGATTAGATATCCAAACAGTGGTCGTTTCCCCAAATGGTTCTTTTACAAAAATTTTTTTAGTTTATTTGAGAAAGATTCCAAATAAAATCCACACAATGAAATTACTTGACATGTATCTTAAGACTTTTTAATCCATAGGTTTCATCTCCATCTCTCTCCCTTTTGGGGGGAAGTGGGAGTGTTCCTTGAAACCTTTTTTTTTTTTCTTTTTTGGCCGTGCCATGCGGCATGTGGGATCTTAGTTCCCTGACCAGGGATCGAACCCAGGACCCCTGCATTGGGAGCACAGAGTCTTAACCATTGGGCCTCCAGGGAAGTCCCTTCTTGAAACTTATATGTTGAAGCCATGTAGTTTGTCCTATAGAGATTCCCACTGCTTGGGTTTCACTGTTACATTCTTGTGATGTTATTTCACATATTTCTCCATCCCCTATATTTCCTATAAATTGATAGGGATTAATGCTTCCTCAGATTCTAGTTCCATTTTTTACATAAGCTGTCCTTACCTGGAGTGTATTCTTCTATCAGGGGACACTAGCGTCCTGATGCTTTTCTGTTAGCAGTAATTTGTGATCATTATGAAGATACATTATTTCCTTAGTTCCAAAATGGTAACTTTCTAATGTTTTTTATCTTCATTCCTTTTTCTTTTCCTAGCTTGAATATCTCAGTAAACTTCCTCCCCTCATCAATTATCTGATTATTCTGAGGTCTGACATATATAAGAGCGAAAAGATAAATGCTTGATTTTCAAAATAAGGAGTTGGTTCCCTAGCATTCTCCATAGGTGATCATTGAGGGTATTTTCGGTTTTGATTCATTATTAAATCATAGTTGAAATGTTTCAGTCCATAATAGTTATTATTCATATTGATGACTAAGTGGTCTAACTGTCTGCATTGGGGGCTTCCTCAAGTTGACCCTTGAATCCTTTGGACACATCCCGAGTAATCTTTGGTATCTGTGCTCTGCACTGTGATGAGATGTTACAGGTTCATCATGAACACTTCCTGCCCTAGACCTGCCATTTTCCCAAAGAATCCTGGTTCCTTTGCGAAGGAAATGGTGCTGACATACCAGGACCCCCGTATTAAGTTTGCTGATTACTACTTTATTTCCAGGCCTTTTCAGTGAACAGAGCTAGAAACATGTTAGTAGTATTTTGTTGTTGTTCTAAGGTAAGATGTATCATGAATTCAAATTTATATTTCTGATTTAAATGTAGGACTATATGTTTTATAACTTAACCTCATGCTACATCTTTTGTCCTTTCTCCCATCCCCAAATCCTGTTTCCCAATAATATAAACAGAACTACTCACTTTATTCACACAATACACATTCAACAGTCTGAAAATAAAAATTCCAACACCACCACCTATGATATGATCACTGCAAACAGTTCAAGATTTGTTTTTTCAATTCTATTTTCTTTAGGGCATATTCCACTAGGGAAATAAGGTCAAAGTATGTTTTAATGTTACTTGAAATAGTTTCTTTCTATATGGTTGGCCACAAATTCAATGTTCTGGTAATTCATTTATTTCATTTTGCTTTTAATTTCTAGAATTTTTCATTTAACTTTGTTTTATAATTATGTGAATATTTACATGATTCCCAAATCAAATCTATAAAATAGTGTCTATTCAGAGAAACACTGTTTCTACTCTTGTCCCCTATACTACATATAAACACACATACACTTTTATAACCTCTGTTGTGGATTGAATTGTGTCCCCAAAAGAGATATGTTAAATTCTACTTTCAGGTACCTGTGAATGTGACCTTATTTGGACATAGGGTCTTTGCAGATGTAATCAATTTAAAATGAGATTATACTGGATTAGGATGGATTCTAATCCAGTCTCCCTATCTCTTTAAAGAGAAAGGAGAAGGAGTGTAGTATCACAGTCTTTCCCCTTCTATTTACCTCATCTTCTTTCCTGGCAAATGAATATCCTTCTCATTTTCATGGCCTAATTTAAATAAGTTCCTAGATGATAGGAATTGTGATGCTAAACCTGCTTTATATTGTATAATACTCTGTATGATGTATTGCTGGTGCTGAATAATTGTTAAATAATAATAGTAATAAATGTTACGTACTACCAGCAAAAAAAAAAGAGAGAGAAAGGAGAGGGAGATTTGGACACAGAGACATAAACACACACAAGGGAAGACGGACATGTGAATATGGAAGAGGAAACTGGAGTGAAACAGCCACAAACCAAGAACACCAAGGATGGCCAGCAAGCACCAGAAGGGGTAAGCCTTCTTCCTGAGAGCCTCCAGAGGGAGTATGGACACACTAACACCTTGATTTGGATTTCTAGCCTCAAGAACTGTAAACTATTGTTTAAAGCCACCCCATTTGTGGTACTGTGTATGGTAGACCTACGTATCCTCACTCCCTACACCCTTGGATGAGTGGTACCATATTAAACACATTTTTCTCCATCTTACTTTTTTTACCTAAACTATATACCCTGAAGACTCTTCATAGAAGTATTTAAAGATATTCCTCCTGCCTCTTTACAGCTGCACAGCACTCCAGTTGTGCATACAGCTTCATTTATTCAACTAGTTCTCTACTGATCAAAATGTGGAACTTTTCTAACCTTTTGCTATTACCAATAGTACTACTAATAGACTTCAGAATGACTTCTTTATATTTTTGCTATAAATTTTTGTGGTGAGTTCCTAGAAGTGAGATTGCTGGTTATATACAATATTGCTGAATATTACCAAATTCCTCTCCTAAAGGTTTTCCCATTTTACATTCACACCAGCCATGTGTGAGATTGCCAATTTCTCGGTGGACTCAACAACAAAGTATGTTATAAAACTTCGGGATTTTTGCCAATCTGATAGGTGAGAAATGGTTTCACTTATTATGAGTAAGAATATCACTCTTCTACAAGTAAGCAAAATGGAACACACATATATTAATAGATGCTTTCTCCTCTGTCTTCTCTTCTTAGTCAAGCTATAAGATACCAATGTAGCTCATATTTCTCTCTTTTCTTTTTTGAATGTTCAATATTAAACACATTCCAGATCAAAAAATCTCCTGTATGATATTAATTTTAAAATTCAAAGATGTCATCCCACCTCATCAAAACTATATTACACTAAATTCAACAAATGTTAATTTAGCACTTATTAAGCACCAGGCACTGTACAAGGTCCTAAGAAGTATTCAAGAAGGAAATAGACAAGGAGCCTCTCTTTTAAAACCCTACCACCTAGAAAAAAATATAGAAAACTATGAATAACTCTATAAAGCTCTGTATAACTATATAAGGCTATATAAATAATACTAATATAAGCATGTATGCACACACATACAAACATAGAGACACATGATAAAATAGAGCATTGTTAAAAGAGTTGAAAAAGGATTCACTGAAGGAGCAACTGGTTAAGAGGATTATATCAAAACTTTGTTTTCAAGACACGTTGCTTTGAGGTAATAAACTACTTTATAAGCATAAATATTTCTAGAAATAGCAAAACACTTGGCTATATAATCATTCACAGCTTAGTAAAACTTAGCCCACCCAAACATTTTCCCTTTTACAATCACCTGAGATCTGCTGTCTTTCTAGATGAGAAATCTCCCTAGAAATAAAAGGCCTGGATACGGTGTGAAATGAGAGCACGTGACAAGCAGAAAATAACAGGAGAATATGAGGTGAACTAGAAAGGCTGTATAATATCATGGGATGCGTTGTTAAGAGCTGAGGCTCCAGAGTCATAATGGACTGGATTTGAATCTCAACTGTGCAACTAACTAACTCCATAACTCTGTGCAAGTTTCTGAAGCAGTCTGAGGCTTAGTTTTCTCATACGTAAATGATGATAAAAATAATAATATATATATTCCAAAGGATATGTGGCTGTATTAATTTTTTTTTAGGAATATAAATGCTAGCTCTGATTTCTACTTCTAGGTAGGATAAAATAGTCTGTGGCAGTCAGTGTTCTCACTGAGAACAACTAAAATGGCTTGACAGGAAAAGAAAAACTCTGGAGAGTGAGAAACCACAGAAAGTAAGCCGATGTTATGCAGCTACTTCCCCCCACCCCCTCTGAACGCATTTGCTGATTATGATGGCGAGGTGGTGAATGAAGGATGTAAGATGTGCCTAAGTAGAGGCTGGGGGGACAGAGAAACCAGTAAATATTTTGGCAGTCTTGGGGTTCAGAGAGACAAAATTAGAAACATGAGGGCTATGTTCCTGGTGAGAAAGAAAGGAAAACAGAGCCTGCCATACAGCCAATTTCCCCTGAGATACAGGTTGACTCCTGAAACTGTATGAAGCCAAGAGTTAAACAGAAAGACTCAGAGAAAAGCAGAGTTTTGGACAGCCGAGCTACATTACAAAGCAAAGATCAGATTCAGGAACTAGCAGAGCTAAGGACTCTGGCGTATACACCAGGTTCTCAGTTGGAAATTCCAGAGTTCTGTGTGATAAAGGTGGTGCAAACTAGCAAAACCACAACCCAGTCTTCAAGGTGACTAGCCTTCAATCTGCCTGTCCAGTAAAAAAGGGAGAACCCTCTCTCCTGGAAGGTGATATTACCTAGAGTATAAATTATTTTCATATCAGTGTCTAGCATGCAAAAAAAAAAAAATTTTGGCTAAATGCCATGAGAAAACTATATGACCAAAAACGTTCTTAACACAGAAAATAGATGGTAGAAACAGACGCATGGTTGATTCAGACTGAGCTAGACAAAGACTTTTAAATGACTGTGATGAGGAGGGACCGTCAAGAGGGCCGAGGAGTAAGACGCGGAGATCACCTTCCTCCCAACAAATACGTCAAAAATACGTCTACATGTGGAACAACTCCTACAGAACACCTACTGAACGCTGGCAGAACACTTCAGACTTCCCAAAAGGCAGGAAAGTACTCTTTTGGGTAAGGCAAAAGAAAAAAGAAGGAGGGAGGGAGCTGTGAAGGAGGAAAAGTGTCCACACACTGGGAAGCCCCTTCACTGGCGGAGACGGCGGTGGGGGGTGGGGTGGCAGGGGGGAAGTTTCGGAGTCACGGAGGAGAGCGCAGCAACAGGAGCACAGAGGGCAAAGTGGAGAGATTCCCTCATGGAGGATCAGTGCCAACCAGCACTCACCAGCCCGAGAGGCTTGTCTGCTCACCCACTCTGGCGGGCGGGGGCTGGGAGCTGAGGCTCGGGCTTCGGAGGTCAGACCCCAGGCAGAGGACTGGGGTTGGCTGCGTGAACACAGCCTGAAGGGGGCTAGTGCACCACAGCTAGCCGGGAGGGAGTCCAGAAAAATATCTGGACCTGCCTAACAGGCAAGAGAACATTGTTTCGGGGTGCACAAGGAGAGGGGATTCAGAGCACCGCCTAAACGAGCTCCACAGACGGGCGCAAGCCGTGGCTATCAGCACAGACCCCAGAAACAGGCATGAGATGCTAAGGCTGCTGCTGCTGCCACCAAGAAGCCTGTGTGCGAGCACAGGTCACTATCCACACCTCCCCTCCTGGGAGCCTGTGCAGCCCGCCACTGCCAGGGAACTGTGATCCAGGGACAAATTCCCCAGGAGAACACACAGCGCGCCTCAGGCTGGTGCAACGTCACGCCGGCCTCTGCCGCCGCAGGCCCGCCCCGCACTCCGTACCCCTCCCTCCCCCCGGCCTGAGTGAGCTGCAGCCCCCAAATCAGCCGCTCCTTTAACCCCCTCTTGTCTGAGCGACACCCTCCGGCAACCTACATGCAGAGGCGAGGACAAATCCAAAGCTGAACCCCAGGAGCTGTGAGAACAAAGAACAGAAAGGGAAATCTCTCCCAGCAGCCTCAGGAGCAGCGGATTAAATCTCCACAATCAACTTCATATACCCTGCACCTGTGGAATACCTGAATAGACAACGAATCATCCCAAACTGAGGTGGACTTTGCGATCAACTGTAGACTTCGGGTTTGTTTCTGCATCTGATTTGTTTCTGCTTTTATGTTTATCTTAGTTTAGCTTTAGAGCGTATTATCACTGCTGGATTTGTTTATTGATTTAGTTACTCTCTTCCTTTTTTTTTAATACATATATTCTTTTTCCTTTTTCTCTTACTCTGCGTGTGTATGAGTATGCTTCTTTCTGTGATTTTGTCTATATAGCTTTGCCTTTACCATTTGTCCTAGGGTCCTGTCTGTTCATTTTTTGTTTTTTGTTTTCTCTTACTATAGTTTTTAGCGCTTGTTATCATTGGTGGATATGTGTTTTGGTTTGGTTGCTCTCTTCTTTCTTTCTTTCTTTTCTATTACTTCTTTATTTTTAATAATATTTTTTATTTTAATAACTTTATATTTTTCTTTCTTTCCTTTTTCTCTCCCTTTTCTTCTGAGCCATGTGGCTGACAGGGTCTTGGTGCTCCGGCCGGGTGTCAGGCCTGAGCCTCTGAGGTGGGAGAGCCAAGTTCAGGACACTGGTCCACCAGAGACGTCCCAGCTCCCTGTAATATCAAAGGCAAAAGCTCTCTCAGAGATCTCCAACTCAACGCTATGACCAGCAAGCTACACTGCTGGACACCCTACACCAAACAACTAGCAAGACAGGAACACAACCCCACCCATTAGCAGAGAGGCTGCCTAAAATCATAATAAGGTCAGAGACACCCCAAAAGACAACACCAGACATGGTCCTGCCACCAGAAAGACAAGAGCAAGCCTCATCCAGCAGAGCACAGGCACCAGTCCCCTCCACCACGAAGCCTACACAACACACTGAATCAACCTTACCCACTGGGGGCAGACACCAAAAACAACAGGAACTACGAACCTGCAGCCTACGAAAAGGAGAGCCCAAACACAGTAAGTTAAGCAAAATGAGAAGACAGAGAAATACGCAGAAGATGAAGGAGGAAGGTAAAAACTCACGAGACCAAACAAATGAAAAGGAAATAGGCAGTCTACCTGAAAAAGAATTCAGAGTAATGATAGCAAAGATGATCCAAATCTTGGAAAAAGAATGGAGAAAATACAAGAAACATTTAACACGGAACTAAAAGAACTAAACAGCAAACAAACAATGATGAACAACACAATAAATGAAATTTAAAATTCTCTAGAAGGAATCAATAGCAGAAAAACTGAGGCAGAAGAATGGATAAGTGACCTGGAGGATAAAATAGTGGAAATAACTACTGCAGAGCACAATAAAGAAAAAATAATGACAAAAATTAAGGACAGTCTCAGAGACCTCTGGGACAACATTAAATGCACTAACATTCAAATTATAGGCGTCCCAGAAGAAGAAGAGAAAAAAAAGGGACTGAGAAAATATATGAAGAGATTATAGTTGAAAACTTCCCTAACATGGGAAAGGAAATAGTCAATTAAATCCAGGAAGCACAGAGAGTCTCATACAGGATAAATCCAAGGAGAAGCACACTAAGACACATATTATTCAAACTATCAAAAATTAAATACAAAGAAAAAATATTAAAAGCAGCAAGGGAAAACCAACAAATAACATACAAGGGAATCCCCAAAAGGTTAACAGCTGATCTTTCAGCAGAAACTCTGCAAGCCAGAAGGGAGTGGCAGGACATATTTAAAGTGATGAAGGAGAAAAATCTACAACCAAGATTACTCTACCCAGCAAGGATCTCATTCAGATTTGATGGAGAAATTAAAACCTTCGCAGAAAAACAAAAGCTAAGAGAATTCAGCACCACCAAACCAGCTTTACAAAAAATGCTAAAGGAACTTCTCTAGGCAGGAAACACAAGAGAAGGAAAAGACCTACAAAAACAAACCCAAAACAATTAAGAAAATGGCAATAGGAACATACATATTGATAATTACCTTAAATGTAAATGGATTAAATGGTCCAACCAAAAGACATACACTGGCTGAATGGATATAAAAGCAAGACCCATATATATGCTGTCCATAAGAGACCCACTTCAGACCTAGGGACACATACAGACTGAAAGTGAGGGGATGGAAAAAGATATTCCATGCAAATGGAAATGAAAAGAAAGGTGGAGAAGCAATTCTCATCTCAGATAAAATAGACTTTAAAATAAAGAACTACAAGAGACAAAGAAGGATACTACATAATGATCAAGGGATCAATCCAAGAAGATATAACAATTGTAAATATTTATGGACCCAACAAGGAGCACCTCAATACATAAGGCAAATGCTAACAGCCATAAAAGGGGAAATCGACAGTAACACATATTAGGGGACTTTAACATCCCACTTTCACCAATGGACAGATCATCCAAAATGAAAATAAATAAGGAAACACAAGCTTTAAATGATACATTAAACAAGATGGAGTTAATTGATATTTATAGGACATTCTCTCCAAAAACAACAGAATACACGTTCTTCTCAAGTGCTCATGGAACATTCTCCAGGAGAGATCATATCTTGGATCACAAATCAAGCCTTGGTAAATATAAGAAAATTGAAATCACATCAAGTTATCTTTTCCGACCACAATGCTATGAGACTAAATATCAATTACAGGAAATAATCTGTAAAAAATGTGAACACATGGAGGGTAAACAATACAGTACTGTATAACCAAGAGATTACTGAAGAAATCAAAGAGGAAATCAAAAAATACCTAGAAACAAATGACAATGAAAACACGATGACCCAAAACCTACTGGGTGCAGCAAAAGCAGTTCTATGAGGGAAGTATATGGCAATATAATCCTACCTCAAGAAACAAAAACATCTCAAATAAACAACCTAACCTTACACCTAAAGCAATTAGAGAAAGAAGAAGAAAAAAAAACCCCGAAGTTAGCAGAAGGAAAGAAATCGTAAGTATCAGATCAGAAATAAATGAAAAAGAATGAAGGAAACAATAGCTAAGATCAATAAAACTAAAAGCTGGTTCTTTAGAAGATAAACAAAATTGATAAACCATTAGCCAGACTCATCTAGAAAAAAAGGGAGAAGACCCAAATCAATAGAATTAGAAATGAAAAAGGAGAAGTAACAACTGACACTGCATAAATAAAAAGGATCATGAGAGATTACTACAAGCAACTATATGCCAATAAAATGGACAACCTGGAAGAAATGGACAAGTTCTTAGAAAAGCACGACCTTCGGAGACTGAACCAGGAAGAAACAGAAAATATAAACAGTCCAATCACATGCACTGAAATTGAAACTGTTGTTAAAAATCTTCCAACAAACAAAAGTCCAGGACCAGATGGCTTCACAGGTGAATTCTATCAAACATTTAGAGAAGAGCTAACACCCATCCTTCTCAAACTCTTCCAAAATATAGCAGAGGGGGGAACACTCTCAAACTCATTCTACGAGGCCACCATCACCCTGATACCAAAACCAGACAAAGACATCACAAAAAAGAAAAGTACAGGCCAACATCACTGATGACCATAGATGCAAAAATCCTCAACAAAATACTGCAAACAGAGTCCTGCAGCATATTAAACCCCATGATCAAGTGGGGTTTCTCCAAGGAATTCAAGGATTCGCCAATATACGTAAAGCAATCAATGTGATAAACCATATTAACAAACTGAAGGAGAAAAACCATATGATCATCTCGATAGATGCAGAAAAAGCTTTCGACAAAATTCAACACTCATTTATGATAAAAACCCTCCAGAAAGTCGGCACAGAGGGAACTTACCTCAACATAATAAAAGCCATATATGACAAACACACAGCCAACATTGTTCTCAATGGTGAAAAACTGAAAGCATTTCCACTAAGATCAGGAAGAAGACAAGGTTGCCCACTCTCACCACTATTATTCAACATAGTTTGGAAGTTTTAGCCACAGCAATCAGAGAAGAAAAAGAAATCAAAGGAATCCAAATAGGAAAAGAAGAATAAAACTTTCACTGTTTGCAGATGACATGGTACTATACATAGAGAATCCTAAAGATGCTACCAGAAAACTACTTGAGCTAATCAATGAATTTGATAAAGTAGCAGGATACAAAATGAATGCACAGAAATCTCTTGCATTCCTATACACTAATGATGAAAAATCTGAAAGAGAAATTAAGGAAACACTTCCATTTACCATTGCAACAAAAAGAAAAAAATACCTAGGAATAAAACTACCTAAAGAGACAAAAGACCTGTATGCAGAAAACTATAAGACACTGAGGAAAAAATTAAGGATGATACAAACAGATGGAGAGATATACCATGTTCTTGGATTGGAAGAATCAACATTGTGAAAATGACTCTATGACCCAAAGCAATCTACAGATTCAATGCAATCCCTATCAAACTATCAATGGTATTTTTCATAGAACTAGAAGAAAAAATTTCACAATTTGTATGGCAACACAAAAGACCCCAAATAGCCAAAGCAATCTTGAGAAAGAAAAACGGAGCTGGAGGAATCAGGCTTCCAGACTTCAGACTACACTACAAAGCTACAGTAATCAAGACAGTATGGTAATAGCACAAAAACAGAAATACAGACCAATGGAACATGATAGAAAGCCCAGACATTAAATCCACGCACATATGGTCGCCTTATCTTTGACAGCGGAGGCATGAGTATACGATGGAGGAAAGACAGCCTCTTCAATAAGTGGTGCTGGGAAAACTGGACAGCTACACGTAAAAGAATATTAGAACACTCCCTAACACCATACACAAAAATAAACTCAAAATGGATTAAAGACCTAAATGTAAGACCAGACACTATAAAACTCTTAGAGGAAAACATAGGCCGAACTCCCTATGACATAAATCACAGCAAGATCCTTTTTGACCTACCTCCTAAAGAAAGGGAAATAAAACCAAAAATAAACAAATGGGATCTAATGAAACTTAAAATCTTGTGCACAGCAAAGGAAACCATAAAGAAGACGAAAAGACAACCCTCAGAATGGGAGAAAATATTTGCAAACGAAGCAACTGACAAAGGACTAATCTCCAAAATATACAAGCAGCTCATGCAGTTCAACATAAAAAAAAACAAAAACCCAATCCAAAAATCAGCAGAAGACATAAACAGACATTTCTCCAAAGAAGATATACAGATTGCCAACAAACACATGAAAGGATGCTCATCATCACTAATCATTAGAGAAATGCAAATCAAAACTACAATGAGATATCACCTCACACCGGTCAGAATGGCCATCATCAAAAAATCTACAAACAATAAATGCTGGAGAGGGTGTGGAGAAAAGGGAACCCTCTTGCACTGTTGGTGGGAATGTAAATTGATACAGCCACTATGGAGAACAGTATGGAGGTTCCTCAAAAAACTAAAAACAGAACTACCATATGACCCAGCAATCCCACTACTGGGCATATACCTTGAGGAAACCATAATTCAAAGAGTCGTGTACCACAATGTTCACTTTAGCTCTATTTACAATAGCCAGGACATGGAAGCAACCTAAGTGTCCATCGACAGATGAATGGATAAAGAAGATGTGGCATGTATATACAATGGAATATTACTTGGCCATAAGAAGAAACAAGATATGAAATTGAATTATTTGTAGTGAGGTGGATGGACCTAGAGTCTGTCATACAGACTGAAGTAAGCCAGAAAGAGAAAAACAAATACCATACGCTAACACATATATATAGAATCTAAAAAAAAAAAAAAAAACTGGTTCTGAAGAACCTAGGGGCAGGACAGGAATAAAGACACAGATGTAGAGAATGGACTTGAGGACACCGGGAGGGGGATAGGTAAGCTGGGATGAAATGAGAGAGTGGCACTGACATATATACACTACCAAATGTAAAACAGATAGCTAGGGGGAAGCAGCCGCACAGGGAGATCAGCTCTGTGCTTTGTGACCACCTAGAGGGGTGGGATAGGGAGTTGGGGAGGGAGGCGCAAGAGGGAGGGGATATGGGGATATATCTATACGTATAGCTGATTCACTTTGTTATACAGCAGAAACTAACACACCACTGTAAAGCAATTATACTCCAATAACGATGTTAAAAAATAAATTAATTAATTAAAATATAATTAAAAATGATTGTGATTAATATGATCAAGAATATATATATATACATTTTGTGTGTGTGTGTGTGGCGTTGGGTCTTCGTTGCTGCACATGGGCTTTCTCTAGTTGAGGCGAGCACGGGCTACTCTTCATTGCAGTGCTCGGGCTTCTCACTGCGGTAGCTTCTCCTGTTGCGAAGCACAGGCTCCAGGCGTGCAGGCTTCAGTAACTGTGGCTGGCAGGCTCTAGAGCGCAGGCTCAGTAGTTGTGGCACACGGGCTTAGTTGCTCCACGGCATGTGGGATCTTCCTGGACTAGGGCTCGAACCCATGTCCCCTGCATTGGCAAGCGGATTCTTAACCACTGCACCACTAGGGAAGCCCAAGAATATATATTTTTTGAAATACAGAAAAAATAGATTAAAAATGAGTATTTTACCATAGTTGAAATCTATATAAAAGGATCAAATGGAAATTCTAGGAGAAAAATATATAACCATTATGGATTTAACTGTATCCCCCCCAAATTCATGTTGAAGTCCTAACACCCCAGTACCCCCGAATGTGACTGTATTTGGAGACAGAGCCTTTAAGAGGTAATTAAGTTAAAATGAAGCTGTTAGGGTGGGCCCTAATCCAATATGACCAGTGTCTTTATAAGAAGAGAAGATTAAGACACAAAGAGACACCAGGGATGCAAGTACACAGAGGTACAACCATATAAAGAGATAACAAGAGAGTGGCCATCTGTGAGCCAAGGAGAGAAGCCTCAGAGGAAACCACTTTGCTGACACCTTGAACTTCCAGCCTCCAGAACTGTAATAAAATGAATTTCTGTTGTTTAAGTCACCCAGTCTACGATATTTCTTATAACAACCCTAGTAAACTAATACAAAAACTAATACATAACTAAAAATGAGAACTCAATAAATGAATCTAGCAGCAAAATGAACATAGATTAACAGGAACACAGGTCAATAGAAAATATCCAAACTGAAGCATAAAAACATTCAGAAAAGATGGAAAACAGCTAATTGACATAGTAAAGAGTATTATTTGTATATAGCTGGAGTTTCAGAAGGAGAACAGAAAGAGAAGGGGGCAGAAATCATATTTGCAAAGGTAACGGCTAAAAATTTCTGGAACAAATAGAAGATATCAACTGGTAGAGATTCAAGTAGCTCAACAAATCCCAAGAAGGATAATACAAAAGGAAACCACTGCTAGGCATATTCGAGTAAAACATTAGAAACCAAGAGGAAGGAGAAAAAGATACATTACCTTCAGAGGAGCTACAATAAGCCTAAAGTTGATTTCTTAATAGAAATGATGGAAGCCAGAAGATAGAGGAATTATATAAAGTGCTTAGAAAAAGTAACAGCCAACCTACAATTCTATATCTAGTGAAAATATCCACTTAAAAAATGATGGCAGGGACTTCCCTGGTGGCACAGTGGTTAAGAATCTGCCAATGCAGGAGCCATGGGTTTGAGCCCTGGTCCAGGAAGATCCCACATGCCTAAGAGCAACTAAGCCCGTGCAGCACAACTACTGAGCCTACGCTCTAGAGCCGGCGAGCCACAACTACTGAAGCCTGCGTTCCTAGAGCCCATGCTCCACAACAAGAGAAGCCACCGCAATGAGAAGCCTGTGCACCGCAACAAAGAGGAGCCCCCACTCGCCGCAACTAGAGAAAACCCACACACAGCAACGAAGACCCAAAGCAGCCAAAAATAAATAAATAAATTTATTTCTAAAAAATGATTGCAAATTAAAGGTTTTTCAGACAAAGGCTGAGTGAAGTCATCACTAGAAGACCCACACTGAAAGATATATTAACTAGGAGTACTTCAGAGAAAGAAAGTTATCCCATATGCAACACAGAAATGTAAGAAAGAATGAAGAATGCCAAGAATAACAAAAATGTGGGTGCCATGGACTGATTTTTTGTATCTCCCATAATTCATAAGTGGAACACCTAACCTCCAGTGTGGCTGTATTTGAAGATGAGACCTCTAAGGAAGTAATGAAGGTTAAATGAGGTCATAAGTGTGAGGCCCTGATTTAACAGGATTAGTGTCCTTATAAGAAGAGACACCAGAGAGCTCTCTTTCTCTTCTCTCCACATACACACACTGAGGAAAGGCCACGTGAGCACATGTTACCGTCTGCAACCCAAGACGTGAGGTAGCACTCATCAGACACCAACCCTCTTGGCACCTTGATCTTGGACTTCTCAGCCTCCAGACTGTGAGAAAATACATTTCTGCTGTTTAGCACCACCCAGTCTATGGCATTTTGTTATGGCAGCTCAAGCAGGTTAAGACCGGGGGTAAGTAAATGAATACTGACTGCTCAAAACAATAATATAATGTCCGAGGGGTTTAAAAACATGTTCAGAATTAAAATGTGCAACAATAAGAACACAAAGTTAGTAATGAAGTAAAAGAAGTAAAACTATTTTTAAATTCTAGCATTATTATGCAAGTCTTAAAATTAATCATTTATATTAGACTAAATAACTTACCGTATGCTATAATCTCTGTAGTAACCACTAAAAATAAAGGACGATATGATGTATAATTAACAATACAGGAAAAATATGCTATGATAAAAAATATCTGATTAATCCAAAGGAAGGTAATAGTGAGAAGGGGACACATAAAACAGATGGGTCAAATAGAAAACACATAGTAAGATGGTAGCTATAAACCCAAGTATATCAGTATTTACATCAAATACAAATGGACTAAATATGCCAATTAAAAGAGTGTTGGAATGGATTTTTTTAACTATATGTATAAAAAATGTATACCTTAAATATAAAATGCTTAACATGATGTCTGGCATATGGTGTCCCCAAAAGGGAGCTGGTGGTGGAAGCTGTAATTAATATGACTGTGAATGTAATTACCAGTTTCCCAAGGAACCAGGATGAAAGCTCTTCAGAAGATGTATAAAAGGGGATGTGGCTAGTTCACAATTGTGCCAATTATTGGTCCACAGAATAGATATCAAAAGTTCCTTCCATGAAGGCACAATATGAGTTGAAACCAAATATTACATGCTTACATGCTTTGCTTTAACATTTTTCTTCCTTATTAAGATATTTTACACGGTGTTCAACCAACCACTGACTTATACATAATGAGAATTTGGAGGACGTTCGTTATCCCACAGTGACCATTTACAGATTTTAATTACTTCATCAAAACAAGGAGATTTTTTTCATATTTAGCTAAACATTAAAGCACTCAGAGGCCAATATGTTCAAAGTAAACAACTGCTCCAGATATCTGAGGCCTATTTTGTAGTCCAGTATTAACGCTTTAAAGGTAATCTGCATACACTGATAAACAGTATTTCCCCAATGAAAATCTAACTTTAATTACAAAAAGTTTCTCTTTTTTCTTCAGGAAATTTTAGACTTAACTGTTTAAAATTTTGAGAAAAAAGAGTTTTTAATTTTTCATTTTGAAAAACTTCAAACAACAGAAAACTTACAGAAAAGTTGCATAAGTAGAACAATGATACTCTTCACGCTGATTTACCAATTTCTAACATTTTGCCACATTTGCTGTATATTTCTCTCTCTCTCTCTCTCTTTCTCTCTCTCTCTCCATACACACACATAGCAATTATTATTTTCCTGAGCCTTTTCAGCATAAATTACAGACATCATTGCTCTTTACCCCTTAAGAGTCTGAATCTCTTAAGAACAAGAATAGTTTCTTACATATCTACAATATAATTATCAAATTCAGAAAATTTAAAATTGATACACTAGTATTGCATATTGTACTTATTTTATATTGTATATGTGAAAGTTGCCAAGAGATCTTAAAAGTTCTCATCATAAGAAAAAAGAATTATAACTATGTGTGGTGATAACTAGACTTACTGTGGTGATCTTTTCACAATACATACAAATACTGAATCACTAATTTGAACACCTAAAATTAATACAATGTTATTGTCAATGTCTCAATTTAAAAATAAATTATTTTTTAAAACTGATACACTACCGTTAACTAAGAGAGTCAATACTTAAATTTTTGAAATCTAGCTCATATGTGATGTCTTCGCGGAAACCTTTCCCGACTCCTTTTCCTGCCTGATCATTTTTGTTGGTTCTTCTCTCCCACCTTTTTAGTTTCCATAGGATTTTAGTGTTGTGCTTGTCCCAGTCCAATTAATTTCCTTTGCATCTTCTCACCTATCAGACCATGGCATTCTGGACGGCAGAAACCAGGTGTTATTTATTTTTGTAGCCCCAATGCCTAGGACAGTGCCCAGCACTTGCAGATACTCTAAAAACTATTTTCTGAATGAATGAAATGAATGTTATCTCACCTACTTGGTTTTCTTCTTTGTTTCTTTATCCAAAGCACTAGATCACTGATTTATGTTTAGCTGACACTGATTTATGTCAACTTAAATATCTCTACTACATCAATTAGACATATTACATTACTTCACACCCATCATAAAATCTGTACATTTTTAGTCAAAATCTGATCTTTCCAGCTTCTGCCCAATCACCTGCTACTGCCGTATAACCAGTTCATTCTAAAACTAATAATATTTTCAAAGGTACATAAATGATCAGAATGCATTCACGTAAGAATTATAAAGCAAGTTATTATGTATCAAGCAAAGAAAAGTAGAGGTTAAAATTAATATTTGTGCTCTATGTATACTAGGTTTCAAATTTTAAATAACTCTTCCTTCCCTATCCTTTTCCCACCATCAGAAATAGGATAGGAAAAGAAATTAGAGGGGAAGGGAAAAAGAGGAGAAAAGTTTGCTGAAGTTTAGTAATAAAAGCTGGACTTGTATCAAGACAGATGTCATTTAAAAGAGAGCAGTCCCAACTACGCATGACAAAGGAGAAAAGAAATACTAAACAGTGGCTTCCATCTATCTCAATATCTTCTAGATCTAAAGATTCCATTAAGGAACATTCATTGAATGGTTACTATTGTCCAATTCTCTGATAAGTTCAATCATACACTTTATCACATACTTTATCTCACTTTATCTTCACAACAAACCTGCAGCATCATTGCCATTATCATCCCATTCTAGAAATAAAACTGAGGTTTAGAGATTCCACATGACTTACACAGAGCTGCAAAAGTATTGTAGCATTTCACTGAATGCTTTTTCAACACTGATCATAAGACTCACCATTAACTTATGTTCTACTAAGAAAGAGAAAATGTTGAAAGTTAAAATAAGACAACATGCAAAGATACCATTGAATTGAAAATACATCTCAATAAAAATGTGTCTCCAATTCAATGAAATAAGATAAGCAGAAGAGCTGGGACTTGAACACTGGTCTGTTCATCTTCCAGCCCGGGGCAAAGTCTGCCTGACCTTGCCAAAGTCGGACATGGTGCTTGCATCCAAACAGGTTGATGTTGGCGACTGCAGATTCCTAAGGCTCAGAGGCCCTGAAGGAAAAGTGACATTTTCTGACCAACCCACCCAGGTAAGAAAGATCAGGGGGTACCTCCCTGGGAGGTAATGAGTATTCCATGCTAACGACTGAAAGCCTTGAAAGAGGTCACAGAGAAAGGCACACAGGGGAGACACCATTCTCTCAATATTCCCCACAACACAACCAAGAGATGCAAGCAATGCATCTCGCACTGGAAGTCCTAGACGCAGAAAAGTTCAGAGACCTGCCCAGTAGTGCAATACCTCAGGGGAGGAATCTAAATGAAAACGCAGAGCTTCTCACTCCCAGGCCTATGCAGAGTCCACTGTGGCATGCTCCTTTCCCTGCACAACTGTGATTCTTGCTGAATAACTGAAGCCCAGGCTTTGTCCATATCAGGCATATTACTGTTTGATTTTGCAGTCCCAAAGGGACAGCTGCAAACAGCTGATGCCTCTGCTGGTACTGAAATTGCTAGAGAATGTGGGAAGTTTTTCTAGTTTTTGGTTGGAAAAATCTCCAGGCATTGCACTGGGAAGTGGGGGGCTTCTTAGAAGTTTCTTAAAAAGTGCAAGAATATATGGGTGGGAAGGGAGAGAGGTTACTGAGATGCTTTTCTGCAAGGCAAAACTGCATCTGAGCAGTAAGTTGTAAAAAAAAAAAAAATTAATTGTAAATGGAATAACCCAGCCCCTAAGGAACTGAGATAATGCAGAATAAGTTCCAGCTAAGGGAAAGATGTGGATTTTAATATGCACACATTAACAGCGTAACACTGCGCACATACAAAGACCACAGAAACATGCTCCCTTCCCCCTGCCTCACCCAGCAAAAGAACAAATCACAAAAGCTGAGTTACGAAAGATAATTTCTTCAAATAGAAATTCCAGATGTGAATTCACGAATGAAGAAGATTGGCTGTAACACCTTCGTATGAATAAGACCTGTGATCTCAGCCTGACACTCCCTACGGGGGTCACGGAGCAAGGACAGTGCCCTGTCCAGCAGCAGAGTTTGTGCTCTTTGCCATATGTAGCTGCAAGTTCCCTTCCACAATGCTTAGCAGTTATTTCTCACAGAAATACTACTGCTAAAATATCTATGATTTTCTTATATCAAAAAAAAACCAGTTTGAAACTGGCACAGAAATATTTGGTTACTTGCTTTAACTAAAACACAGTAAGTCCATCAAAATTCCCAGGTTGACGCAGAAGAACATAAACAAAACACCTCTTTCTCTGCTTGGTGGTGAAGAACTTAAGGGGAAAAAAGAATTCTGGAATGGCTTTTCAGGCCCAAACTTATACAAAGTTTCAAACAGCTGAGACTCGCAAAGCAAACCAGTCACTCACACTTGCCTTTTTCGCCTCTGTTATCTCACGGCCATAGAAGAAGTACCCAATTACGTACAAACATTGCCTACCTAACCAAAAAAAAGTAAAAAGAAACAAGCTTTAACTGGTCTTTAAAAAGACAGTATCTATATGGAGTTAGTACATGTGAGAATTAATGAAGATTTCATTTGACAGATGAAGCAAATGAAAAAATAAGAATGCTAAGATTCTGGAATTTTGTCTGAATTTCTGCTTTCTGTAGAAGAAAGAAGCTTGAGTTTCAAGCCAGGAGACCTGGGTTCAAATCCCATCTATGTCATTTCCAGCTGTGTGAAGCCTCTCATTTATCCACTCTCTGCCTCAGTGCCCCCATTATATGGTGGAGGAAAATTTCCCTACAGCATACCCTTGCTGAGAGAGGAAAATGAGATGGTGAAATCTCTTAGCATAGTGCCTGGACTCAATAAAAGTGAGCTGAATATTAATTCGGTATCCAAAAAGAAATATATTTTGCAGACAGCAAAAAGCACAGTCTGAGAGACCGCCTTGAATAAGAGTCATCTACCATAAAATATTGTCACTGGGCTTCCCTGGTGGCGCAGTGGTTGAGAATCCACCTACCAATGCAGGGGACATGGGTTCGAACCCTGGTCCGGGAAGATCCCACATGCCGTGGAGCAACTAAGGCCTTGCACCACAACTACTAAGCCTGCGCTCTAGAGCCCGCGAGCCACCACTACTGAGCCAGCACACCACAATTACTGAAGCCTGCGCGCCTAGAGGCCGTGCTCCACAATAAGAGAAGCCACCAAAATGAGAAGCCCGCGTGCCGCAACGAAGAGTAGCCCCCGCTCACTGCAACTAGAGAAAGCCTGCACAGCAACGAAGACCCAATGCAGCCAAAAATAAAAACAAATACATAAATAAATTTATAAAATAAAATACTGTCACTAAGAAAAAGTCTTCCTCATTTACTCGAAGGCAAAAAAGGAATAAATTGAAGGCAAAGTTTATTTTTTTTTATTTTATTTTATCTGTTTTTGGTTTGGATTTGGTTTGGGGGTTGTTTTCTGGTTTGGTTGGTTGGTTAGTTGGTTGGTTGATTTGGGGTTTTTGGTGTGTGGTACCTACCACGTCAGGTACTCAATAAGTATTTGTTGGATGGAATTAAAACAGGAAGGAATTTGGTCAGGGACTCTGTCCTCTCTGTAATATACTGTATTCCCAGGACTTATCACAATGCCATGTAGATATCACATTTTTAATGAATTTTTGTTGTATAACTGAACACTAGTTTTCAGTTTTTTCTTTTTTTTAGTTGATATAACTGACATATAACATTACATTAGTTTTAGTTGTACAACATAATGATTCAGTATTTGTATACACTGCAAAATGATCACAATAAGTCCAGTTAACATCCATCACAACACAGTTATAATTTTTTTTCTTGTGATGAGAACGTTGAAGATTTACTCTCTCATATGTATAACTGATTCACTTTGCTGTACACCTAAAACTAAGACAAGATTGTAAATCAACTATACTCCAATATAAATTTTTTAAAAAATCTACTCTCTTAGCAACTATCAGATATGCAATACAATATTATTCGTTTTTTTTCTTTTTTTTCCTTTTTACTTCTTTTAATGTGACTACTTGTAATTTACTTTTTTTAACATCTTTATTGGAGTATAATTCCTTTACAATGGTGTGTTAGTTTCTGCTGTATCACAAAGTGAATCAGCTATACATATACATATATCCCCATATCCCCTCCCTCTTGTGTCTCCCTCCCACCCTCCCTAA
This sequence comes from Delphinapterus leucas, assembly GCF_059928025.1. Lineage (NCBI taxonomy): Eukaryota > Metazoa > Chordata > Mammalia > Artiodactyla > Monodontidae > Delphinapterus > Delphinapterus leucas. The sequence goes on along the minus strand of NC_143145.1, from coordinate 75,061,580 downwards.
CTCACCCCTCTAGGTGGTCACAAAGCATGAGCTGATTTCCCTGTGCTATGCAGCTGCTTCCCACTAGCTATCTATTTTACATTTGGTAGTATATATATATATGTCAATGCCACTCTCTCACTTCAGCCCAGCTTACCCTTCGCCCTCCCCATGTCCTCAAGTCCATTCTCTACATCGGCATCTTTATTCCTGTCCTGCCCCTAGGTTCATCAGAACCATTTTTTTAGAGTCCATATATATGTGTTAGCATACGGTATTTGGTTTTCTCTTTCTGACTTACTTCACTCTGTATGACAGACTCTAGGTCTATCCACCTCACTACAAATAGCTCAATTTCACTTGTTTTATGGCCGAGTAATATTCCATAGTATATATGTGCCACATCTTCTTTATCCATTCATCTGTCAATGGACACTTAGGTTGCTTTCATGTCCTGGCTATTGTAAACAGTGCTGCAACGAACATTGTGGTACATGACACTATTTTTTTCTTTTTTTTTTTGCTGTACGCGGGCCTCTCACTGTTGTGGCCTTTCCTGTTGCGGAGCACAGGCTCCAGATGCGCAGGCTCAGCGGCCGTGGCTCGTGGGCCCAGCCGCTCTGCAGCATGTGGGATCTTCCCGAACCGGTGCACGAACCCATGTCCCCTGCATCGGCAGGCGGACTCTCAACCACTGCGCCACCAGGGAAGCCCAGATGACACTTTTTGAAGAGTCATCTTAGTGGAAACGGTTTCAGTTGCTCACCATTGAGAAAAATGTTGGCTGTGGATTTGTCATATATGGCCTTTATTCTGTTGAGGTAAGTTCCCTCTATGCCTACTTTTTGGAGAGTTTTTATCATAAATGGGTGTTGGGTTTTGTCGAAAGCTTTTTCTGCATCTACTGAGATGATCATATGGTTTTTAACCTTCAGTTTGTTAATATGGTTTATCACATTGATTGATTTGCACATACTGAAGAACCCTTGAATTCCTGGGATAAACTACACTTGATCATGGTGTATGTTCCTTTTAATGTGCTGCTGGATTCTGTTTGCCAGTATTTTGTTGAGGATTTTTGCATCTATGTTCATTAGTGATATTGGCCTATACTTTTCTTTTTTTGTGACATCTTTGTCTGGTTTTGGTATCAGGGTGATGGTGGCCTCGTAGAATGAGTTTGGGAGTGTTCCTCCGCCTGCTATATTTTGGAAGAGTTTGAGAAGGATGGGTGTTAGCTCTTCTCTAAATGTTTGGTAGAATTCTGTGAAGCCATCTGGTCCTGGCTTTTGTTTGTTGGAAGAATTTTATTCACAGTTTCAATTTCAGCGCTTGTGATTGGTCTGTTTATATTTTCTATTTCTTCCTGGTTCAGTCTCGCAAGGTTGTGATTTTCTAAGACTTTGTCCATTTCTTCCAGGTTGTCCATTTTATTGGCATGTAGTTGTTTGTAGTAATCTCTCATGATCCTTTGTATTTCTGCAGTGTCAGTTGTTACTTCTCCTTTTCCATTTCTAATTCTGTTGATATGAGTCTTTTCCCTTTTTTTCTTGATGAGTCTGGCTAATGGTTTATCAATTTTGTTTATCTTCTCAAAGAACCAGCTTTTAGTTTTATTGATCTTTGCTATTGTTTCCTTCATTCTTTTTCATTTATTCCTGATCTGATTTTTATGATTTATTTCCTTCTGCAAACTTTGAGGTTTTTTGTTCTTCTTTCTCTAATTGCTTTAGCTGTAAGGTTAGGTTGTTTATTTGAGATGTTTCTTGTTTTCTTGAGGTAGGATTGTACTGCTATAAACTTCCCTCATAGGTGCTTTTG